>NC_134485.1:110562459-110653854 GCF_040206685.1 Ascaphus truei | reverse complement strand
TCTCCCGCACCAAGGGGGGGGGGTAGGAGCGCCGGGACGCAAAGGTACAAACTGCCGCCCCCCCTCCCCCGGCGGGCAGCCACGGGTTCCCGGGGCAGAATGGGGGGACACCGCGCAGCCACCACTGCCCGCCCCCGCGCCCATCTCCTGAACCAAGGGGACCGGGGGGGAAGAGAGCGCCAGGACAGGAGGCAACGGATCAAAAACCCACCTCATATCACCCCAGCCGCAGGAGACACCACGTCAGAGGAGCGAGGAGCGGGCAGAGACACACCACGTGTGCTCTGCTGCAGGAAGCGGAAGCCCCGCCCCCAGGCACACTTATCCTGACCCCCCCCAGGCATGCTGGCCCTGCCCCCCCCCACACTTGGCGCCCTTCCATCCATTCCCACATGCTGGGCCTTGGTGAAGGATGATGCCGGGGGGGGGGAAGGCGGGGCTTAATGCCAGGACGCAGGAGATTGGCCAACAAGGTAGGAAACTGCCGGGGGGGGAGGGGTACATTAAAAAAAAATACTTACCAGCCGGGCTGCTGCAGTCTCCTCCTCCGCGCCGCTGCAGACTCGCGCACCGCAGCTAATTACTCGCGCACCGCCGGCAACGCGGAAAAAAAAAGGGAACACATGGAGGAAAAACCGGGACATTTCGGACACAGAGGAAACCGGGACAGCTCTCGAAAAAACCGGGACTGTCCCGGTAAAAGGGGGACGGGTGGTCACCCTAGCAAGAAGGGGTAGCTCAGTTGAGCAGTTTTTATTGTTTTTTTGTTATTTTTGGAGATTTCCCCCACTGTTGAGCTAGTCTTCTGGATGGAGCCGAGCAGACTTGCGACTTTCGCGCTGCATGTCCAGGCCGCCGCCCAACCCCCCACCCCACATTATTTTATTTTTTCATTCTAACCTCTGCCCAACTCCACAATCACAGATGTAATTTTCTTGCCCTTTGAATAATGCTAAATATTGCCTTCTTTTTTTGTATCTCTAATACAGAAACTGCTGATAATCCCAAAATTATCAATACGACAGTATTTATTCTTTGTCAATAACACTGATAATATCCTTACTTATGATATCTAAAATATAGGAGGAACAACAATATTTTCCAGAATAGGAGTTTCATGCATGTGGAGTAGTGGGCTGTCTCTCCTAAATGTTGTCCATATGGTATGGTATTTTATTCCTTTCTAAATCCTTATAAAAAGAACTATAAACAATAGTGTCCCGAGTAAGGGATGTGGTTAGAAGTACATGTTTTAACAATTATATTTTTGCTGCTATTGACACAGACCTTGTGTTAAACTAAATGTAGTAGGTACTAAATAAAGGTTATATACGGGATAAGATAAAATACAACAAATGGTTCTAAGCAAATTATAATGACATTATCCCCTAGACATTATTTCCTTTTCTCCAATTGTGATTCATGTAATTCATTAAAGTGATGTGGTTTACCATGCAAACTTCTGTTCATGTAGGACATGGCCATTATTACAGCCTTTGGGGACGGTTACCATATAATGAGTTTGTTTTTTTACTATAACTCATCATTTAAAATAATTAAAGGGCTGCGCATGAATCTTTTACATAATAAGTCTAGATGCACAGAGATATTTATTTTCGCTTCCTGCATTATGAAATGTAAGAAACTTGATAATCAAGGTTTTTATTTGAATGCTGATTGCTGAATGGGAAACCAGAAACGTTTAAGCTTAAAGTAATTAAATCCTGTTATAATATTTGGGCCCTGGAACTCCTCTCTAGCTACTTTTAGCTCACCATAAACTCCAAACTAAAGCTAGGAGGTAAAATAGAAGAAAAATAGTTTGGATCACTGACATAAGGCCGCTTACCATCAAGATTATGACAAAACTGGGCTATAGCTATACAGTAGGCCAGGGGTGCGGACACTTTTCAGTCAGCACTCCGTTGCCTGCTCACCCTTCCTACTCGCACCACCCTCCTTACCTTGGCTTCTTTGTCAAATGACGCTGCGTGGTCACGTGACCCCGCAGAGACATTTGATGCCGCGTTGCCGAAGACAAGGTAAGGGAAGTTGCAGAGGCCTGATGCGATCCCCCGGCATTTAATTTAAATGCCTTGGGGAAGAGCGCAGGACCTCTGCAACCACCAAGCCCACCCTGGAACATCTTGTACCCCCCCCCTGAGTTGTGTGCCCCCCAGTTGATGCACCCCTGCAGTAGGCCTTAATTATGTATATTTAAATCATGGGCATGACATAAATTAAGCTTTCTAATGATCTAAAAATGATAGGTCAATTACAAAATCCCATTTCTAATTTATAGGACATCTGAAAACACTTTACTGTAAGGTACAACAGACAGTTTTCTTATTATGAGTCACAGAATTGAAGCTGTTCATTTTTCTGCAAAAAGCAATCCTTCTGCCATCTGTGATTATATAAACTCATATAATCCAAATTATCCTTGGCAGGGCAGCACTCATTTATATTTTGCAATTTGTTTTTAAAAGTCATTATAACAAAAACAATAAGTTCTGCAGTATCATTTATGCTGAGAAAATTAAGTTCTCAAAACACTTACTCAGCAATGATAGAATGGGTATATATCAAATGCAACAATTCTCGGTCACCATCTATTCTGTATTAAATAGACTTTTTTTTTTTAAACTTTTATATACAAATCTGATTATTATGGTCTAATGATATTAATATCCCCAAAAAGAAATAATGATCTCATTTTATATTTAACCCTTTCGTTGAACAAGGTAATTGCCACGTCTGTGGCCAAGTAAATGTTTAACAATTTGCATAGAGCACATTTGTTTTAGCACTATTTATGTGAGAATCTTTTTACGTAACTATGAAAACTATGTATATATTTTCAGCACTTGTTGATCTGTTTATCTGTGTATACATTGAATGTATTGCATACATTCATATATCCAAGATATGAACAAATCCTACATTTTTTTTATTTATATAATCCAAAATTTCACTAACAGCCTTTATCCTTTCATTAAAATTATTTTAATGCCCATGGTTTCCTGAGTAGACTGATACCAGATTTACAGATGTAGCAAGACTTACTGTGCTCGTTGCCGCTGTCCCGCGATAGCGCCAATCACGGCCGGGATGGATTAACACTATGGGGCCTATTCTAGTAGCCTTCATAACATGTCTCGCTTGACCTGTTACGCCGCCAGTTTTGTCAGTGTAGTTATCACGGTATTAAGAAAGACTCTGAAGACCTGTGATAGCAAAATGACAAAACTGGTGAGGAGCAGCGATGTGATTTTCGCCTCTCTCAAAATGTCTCACCCGTGGATCTGCAGCGATCTGGCCCAGCTGCATAGAGAGCTGCACAGAGAGAGACACCTCTCCCTGCACATATCTCGCCAGCGATCGTGGGGTCTTAATAAAAATTTTAATACTAGTGTATGTAAGCAGGGGGTCTTGGAGCAGAACCGCATTGATTTGAGGTCCGGGGGCACCCTGCTCTCCGAGATACAGGCCTCGTTATAGTGTGCCGGTATCTCCTATGCATTTAAATGTCCCGGTCACGTGACACGAGAAATTTAAATGCATTGGAGATACCGGCACCCCATAACAGGGCCTGTATCTCGGGATGCAGGGGAAACGCCCAGCACACCATCAGGCTCAGTGATACCATGCCCTTCCGGGAGCGTTCCCGTCGCATCGCGCCCAGAGATGTAGAGAACGTGAGAGATGCCATACAAGAGATGGAGACGGTGGGGATTGTGACAGAATCCCATAGCCCCTACGCATCACTGATCATGGTGGTGTGGAAGAAGAATGGGTCGGTCCGCCTCTATGTGGATTATTGGACCCTGAACAACCGCACTGTTCCTGACCAGTATACTCTTCCGAGGATTGAAGAAATTCTCAGTCAGAAAGCCACTGGTTCAGCGTATTGGACCTGAGATATGGGTACTACCAGGTACCAATGAGTGCAGAGGATCAAGAGAAGCCAGTCTTTGTATGTCCCTTTGGCTTCTACCAGTTCACCCGCATGCCCCAAGGCATTTGTGGTGCCCCGTCAATGTTCCAGCGTTTGATGGAGCAGACCATCGTTGAAATGAACCCACAGGAGTGCTTAGTCTACCTGGACAATATCATCGTCTTCGGAAAAACTCTAGAAGAACGGCTACTGAAAGTGCAGGATCGGCTGGGCCAGGAAGGCTTGAAGCTGTCTCTGGAGAAATGCTGGTTTTGCCGTACATCTGTGACCTACGTAGGACACATAGTGTCCATGGATGGGATAGCTACCGACCTTGCCAAAGTTGAATCCGTGGTGAACTAGCGAAGACCAGAAAACGTCATGGAGCTACGTCCCTTCCTCGGATTTTGCGGATACTATCGCCGCTTTATGGAGGGATATTTAAGTAAAGCGAAGGTCCTGCCCAACCTTCTGAAAATATACCTGAAGATACAGGGCGGAAAGCCACCTCTGCGCGACTACCATTCGACGACAAGTGGATGGCCACCTGTGAAAAGGCATTCATCAGCCTAAAGAAAAGCTTTACAGAGGCACCCATTCTCGCTTACGCCGATTCCGAGCAGCATTACATCCTTTATGTGGGTGCAAGCTTCAATGGCCAAGGTGCAGTCTTGCACCAGAAGTACCTGGCTGGCCTCCGACCTGTGGCCTACATCATCCGTAGTTTAACCCTCAGCAAGCAGAATTAACCCGTCCACAAGTTGGAATTCCTCACTCAAGTGGTCAATCGTGGACAAACTCCATTACTACCTGTATGGAGTCACCTTCGAGGTGCGTATGGACAACAATCCGTTGATGTAGATATTGATGTCCTCCAAACTAGACGCCACTGGCCACAGATGGCTGGCGGCTCTCTCGAACTACTGGTTCACGTTGAAGTATAAACAAGGGCCCCTGAACATCGGAGCTGATGCTCTATCCAGAAGACCGGGATTAAGAACTACACCAGATGATGACCTCTGGGAAGAAATCCCTGGACCAGGGATGCGGGCTATATACGCAACCACAGCCATTGTGGAAGATAATGTGGCCTTCTCCGAACTGAGCGTTGCGGATTCATTGGGATGCCAATCCGAGGCCATCCCTGCCGCCTATTGTAAACCAGAGGGAATGAATATTACCCCAGACAAGATCATCGCCTGGAAGGATCTGGTACAATACCAGATAAGGGATCCAGTGGTTGTAATCATCCTCCAGGTCGTCCAACACAAGAAGCCCTAATTTATCAAACGTGCTCCCAGCGACATGATCGCCATACTAATCGGGTGGTTCAATTGCATAATCACCCGGATAGAATGGAACTAGTTCTACCCAGGACCCTACAACACATGGTCTTGCGATCGGTACACGATGACCATGGGTATCTTGGAGTGGACAAGACCTTCGGATTGATATGAGTCCGGTTCTTCTGGCCACGGATGTGAGAGTCGGTAGAACACCACTGCCGCCAATGCTAACGGTGCATTCAACGAAAGACCATACCTACCTGAGCCGCTCCAATAGCTCATCTGAAGAGCTCAGGTCCCCTGGACCTGGTATGCATGGACTTTCTGTGTATCGAACCAGATGCCCGAGGCATCGGCAACTTGTTAGTTATCACTGACCATTACACCTGCTATGCCCAAGCTTTCCCTACCAAAGACTAGAAGGCCATCACGGTGGCGAAGATTCTGTGGGAGCGGTACTTTATACACTATAGCTTACCTAATCGCCTGCATTCAGATCAAGGGCGGGACTTTGAAAGTAAACTCATCAGGGAGTTGTTGAAATTGCTCAACATCACCAAGTCCTGAACGACCCCTTACCATCCGGAGGTAGACGCTCTGCTGGAGAGTTTCAACCAGACCCTCTTCAATATGCTCGGCAGCCTGAAAGGCTTGCAGAAGAATGAGTGGAGTAAGCACGTGGAGTCTCTGGTGCACCCCTATAACTGCACCTGCCACAAATCTATGGGGTTCACTCCCTACTTCTTCAGGCAAGAAGCGCGGCTTCCGGTAGACATACTTCTGAGGGTATCGACTGATGGAGTACCCAACAGGACGCATTTCAAGTACATCCAGCGGCTCCAAGAAAGCCTACAATGACCCTATCAATTAGCAGAGAAGGCATTGGATTATCTGAACGCTGGTAACAAATGGCCCTATGACCATAAGGTCCGTCATCGGGAAATACGTCCTGGAGACGCCGTGCTCCTTCGCAATTTAGGAGTCCCAGCAAACACAAACTGGCCAACCGTTGGCACAATTGGGGTATTAGAGGTCAAATCACAGATGCCGGGCCTCCCGGTCTACCGCATAAAAGACCCGTATGGCCGGGTAAAGGTCTAGCACCGCAATCATCTCATGTCTATCCCGCAAGTGGGGGATGAGGATCCAGAAGTAGAGGCTTCACCATTGGCTGGTGAGCCAGAGGAAGCTGAAGAAAATTCAGAGACAGAAACTGACACCACCGAGGATCTGATGGAAGGACCCTCTAGTAGTGCAGACCAAAGTCAAGGGGCTTCTCCCGAAAGAGCAACGGGTAATGGGCCCTGTTCACAGACACCTAATCCGGAGGCTCCAATGAGCCCTCCTCTGGACCCCAGATTTCAGTGCTTTATACCTCATAGAGATATTACAGAGACTGTAGTACTCCCAATGAGAGAGGCTGAGCCTCAAGAGTATGGACACTACTCCCCAGAGGGAATTGAAGAAGGGCTTCGTCGAAGCCAACGTGTTAGGTACCCTCCCAACCGGTAACCTATGATTCATTTGGGGCACCCCACTATAAGGTTCATCAGTGGTCTCACTGTAAAATCAAATCTGTCATAGTGATGTTTACCGAGATGTACAACTTGATGTAAAGCCGATTCAATGTGTTAAGTTGTATCTTATCTGTGCATTTTCATTATATAACTTCTTTGTTGTGGTTATGGTTATGTGTTACAATGTTCCTAAGCAGGGACGATGGTCTTTTCACCAGGGGGAGAATGTGGCCAGGTCTCCCATTTGGGCATCCCTGTTGTTCCCCTACCTCCCGATGTGGCTGCAGAGGTGCAGGGTGCACTCAGCAGGTGCAGGGAGGTTGTGGCAGGCGACCGAGTCGCTGGAGGCTCCCGGCGGCGCCCTTTGCAGGGCGCCGCCATCTTCATTTCGGCCACGCATGTACGACATGGTGCACATGCGCAGAAGAGCTCGGCGGCCATGTTTGTATTCTCAGCCCATGCGCAGATGCTCATCAATAGCGGCGGCCATTACTATATAGCTCTGCATGGGGAACTACAACACCCAGGGGCTGGGAAACACATGAATCCCACAGCCAATAGGGCTGCCGCATTCCCCTGCAGAAACGGATACATTTGGAGCGCAGAGGAGACCACGCCAGTCAGAGCTTGGTTTAAGCAGAGAGAAGGGTGTGTGTGCAGGGCATCTGTGACCCCTGCACTAGGCCAGAGACCCCCTTAGGCCCAAGCTAGACCCCAACTCCCCTCAGCTTGTGGTTGCTGCAGGGACAGGTCCATTAGATAGGGACACTGCCCCTGTAGTACCAGTGTGAGGGACACAGCCAGGACGCAATTGCACCCTGGCATCAGGTGGTCTGGGACCAGATCACCACACACTGAGAGAGAGACTATAAAGGTGGGACACTCCTGCTGGACACCATCCAACGGGGTGGGCGGACTCGTCGCTGATGACGATGGCGTGGGACCGGATGGCCCCTTTGTCTACAGTTGGCGCTACCGGGTGCTGGAGTACCCGGCAGGTATCAACAAGTGCACCAACTTTACACACGTTATCTGTCGGAGCGCGGTCTCACACATTGGTGGGTTGCTTCTTGTGGATACCAGGGTGGTTGTGTGCCCAAGGACCCCTCAGTACTTTTGGGGGATATCCAATCAGGTGTGGACACACAGTTGGAGGGCACTGTGGGATTATGGCCGTGCGTGGTCTAGTAGTTGGTGGGGACATTATAGTGTTGTCCTTTCTCTTCGCATACAGTAAACTGTTATTCTTATCAGTGTGTGTATCATTGTATTCGGTCCTGTGGCGGGGTTATCCAACATAGTAGGATCCCGCACAGGTGGAGGCGCTGTCACCAGACGGATCAGGCACACCCCAGGCACCCATCAGCAGAGACTCAGGCCTCCTGCGAGCCACAAGTAACGCACCACACACACACAGTATAGCCACCATATCTCCCAGGGGGTGGGGGAAAGTGCGCTACATGTGTAATATGGAAAGTAATAGACATGTTAATTTTCAAAAAACTACTACAGAGAAGCCTATTAAAAAAGAGAAATACTTCAGAAATGAAAAATAGATATCCCCATTCTGAAACACTCATAGCTAATGGTATATTTATTCATTCCTCATTAAATCTGACTATGAATCATTTGAATACACTTGAGAGGACTATCGTTAGCTCCTTCATCCTCTCCGAATGATTTGGAGCTATATTTATATATGCAGAAGTTGTTCAGCAAATTGACTGCACTTCTGATACTTGTGGTAAAGATATTTCAGAACAATCTTTGTGATTAGATTTTCTCACCAATACTGTAGAAGAACAGGCCGTGCTGGACATTGTTGGTATGTTCGAAGATTTATTGTTCTAATCCTTCTCTCTGTGTTGCATTCTGGTTTTAAACCTTCATATTGTTTCCCCCCTACCAGTGAAAATTACATTTTGGTGAAACTTTTGGGAAATTGGCTGAAGATAATTTTTTTACGGTTATGTACCGTAAGTCTTCTTTCAACCAAAATGTAGACGCCCAAGAGAAACATGCCCTTTGGGATCAAATCAAATTTGAATATTGTAAACCATGCGACTGATAAAGGCTGCAGAATAGTATTTCAAAATACAGTAGACATGACTATTATCTGATCCATTATCTTATTCTCGTTTACATGGAGATCCCACAAAAAAATATTTAGAGAGATTACGAGTCTTTTTGCTGGAAGTTAAAGATAATGGAATTCTTAATGATGCTAAATTAATGGAAAATAGGAAGATTATCTCAGTTTTTTCCCATTTGTTATATTATAGTTTTTCCCCCGTGACTGTTGTGACCTCTGTCACTCTTTTCTGTTATATTATAGTTTTTTCCCCGTCACTGTTGTGACCTGTCACTCTTTTCTGTTAGATGCTAAGTTATACATTTTGTTTAGTTTAGGAACCAACATCCTGTATCATTTTGCCAAAGTTGCATAAGAATTTGTGATGAGGATTAATTCCCCTACCTATAGTCTTTCAGCATATGTAGAAGACCGCCCCCACCTATGATTATAAATGAAGGAGGTTATGGATACCTCAGGTGAGGGGCGGTTTTTGATATATTGGATTTATATTGGCTACGGGACGTATGTATCATGGTTATTTATGTGTAAGTGTCTGTATGTTATTTTACTCTTGGATAAGTGGATAATAAATTGGACTCTTTCGATATATGTAGATTTTTATTTACGACCACTAGATTGGAAATTAACCTCGTTTTTAAGAGATACAACCAATGTCTTACAAGTGTTATAGAATATATGTTGGAAACAGATTGGCAACTTTACGTGTCGCTTCTTTATATACAATTATCCATAATATACAGGTAGCACTAATTCAAGCAGTTGAAAGTACTTTCTCACTTGGGAGAATTCATTACCTTCCAGAGGATTGGTGTTTTGGAAAATATCTTTTTTTATTTTGTAACACAGTTATTTTTTCTTTGAATTACAATTTTATATACAAGTATGTGGTACTGCATTGGGTAATCTCTTTGCCCCAGCCTTTGTCAATTTGTATATTAGGCATTGGGGGGGAGCAGTCCGTTGTGGAGAAGCTACATTGATGAAGTTCTCGCTATTTGGGATGGAGATAAACAATCTGTATTGTCCTTTGTCACCAAATTCAATTCTAATTAGTTTAACTTAAAATTCACATGTAAAAAAATCATAACGAGAGAATACATTTTTGGACATAAAAATTCATGTTATAGAGGGTCAAATATATTCAAGTACATTTTTCAAGGAAAAATATTAACTCGTATCTTGATCCAATAAGCAATCACGACAGTAGGCAGATCAATAATATCCCTTACTGTACAATCAATTTTTAAGGTTGAGAAAGAACTTCACAGAAAAATCTAAATTTGTAAACAAAAATCGATTTATACAGAAAGAGTATACTGTAGATCTTATTTATGAAAGCTAAAAAGAAACAAAAGTTCTCTTCTCCAATACAAAAATGATGACAAAGAATTGAAGAAATTTAAAAAATAAGATAATCAGAAAATAATAGACACAGTAAACAATAAAAAGGGTATTTTCCAGCAGCAAAAAGATTGAGATTAAATAATCAATATTAAGAAACAGAAAGATCATATTAGAGACTATGGGGTTTATTCTAGTAGTTTCAAATTTGTCATGGCTAAATCGTATGTTTTGGCATGTTCAGAACTCACAGTATGAAATATGTGAAAAAAATGGTATTCTCTATTATAAATTGCATTTTCTGAACCACATGTATAAAAACCTGAAAAACAGTCTGATTTTGTACTTGCTTTACAAACGAAATGACCTGAAGGTAGGATTTCCTCCACCACAACCACCACCACTAGTGAGTATTTCTGCTGCAATTTGTTTTACGGAGCTACAGAACAGCAGTTGTTGGCAAAAAAAAACGCGAATTTCACCATTTTTTGTCCAATCGGGTTGTCAGAGCAAGAGTGACAATGCAACTAAAAAAAACTGTTTACAGGTGATTTCGACAAGCAATAACGGCACACAGTATAGAAAACATGCAAAATCGCTAACAAAGTGTACTTTAGATGTGTTACTGTATGCTCCATTAATTTTCAAAATGTTAATATCTGTAATGAAAGAGGCAGCCAGGCCGCCGCACAATAAAGGTTAAGTTTGCCTGCTTCCCCTGACCGTTAATAGGGCTACTCTTCTATAAGATTTAAAATGGTCTACTTTTGTGTAACAGGTAAATTCATTGCATACAGTATGTTCAATGCATTTTGTGTGTTTGTATGTACAGTGTATGTTAAGTACATTAATTTTGTCTGGGCACTGTTGTATTTTGGGAGGAGGTCAGCTGCCTTCTGAGGGAACGCACACTTTAACGCCAGATCAATGTTTAACACCAACAGCTTGACTCCAGGTTCGGGGGGCAACCCTGGTATCTGCCTGGCTATGTGCAGGACAGCACTCCACTGATTGGCCCATTTGTTTTTCCCACCACTCCTCAAAATTGGGCGATGGTATGTGTGACTCCACCCCAAGCTGTGATTGGCCTATCGAGAATGCCAATCTCCCTCTAGTTTAATAAATGTTTTAAAGGGACACAGCTGATTGGCTACCTGCCAGTCTCTCCATTTTCTGAATGTGAAACCAGGAAGCTATAACCAGGTCAGCCCTGTCATATTTGGGAGATTCTATGTTGAAACCGGCGCCACAATGAATAAATAATGGAAAGTCCAAACCATAAGGTGTATAGTCCAAATGGAGTCCTTAAACAACTGGTGATGAAGGAATCTCATATCAACGGAGTGCAATATGTGGGAAAAAGGAAAAAACAAATTATGGTGCAGTATGCCAATCACTGTTAGCTAAAATCATGACAGACTGACAACACAAGTCAAATAAGACAAACAAATGTGAACACACTAGCAAGGCTGAATTATAAAACAAAGCTAATTTATTAATACTGGATAATAGGAGGGTTACTGACATAACACGCATCCGGAGGGGTAAAAGTGAAACCCTACTCACAAGATGCTGGATAATTACAGGCAACAAGCTGGAATCGTGCTGGTGATCTTCCAAGATGGCGACCGGAGCGCTCTCACTGGCGTCCCCACGTGACAGGGGTAGAAGGGGAGTCACACAGACTACGGGATTTCCAGGCGGATGTGACGTCGCGCCTCACGATACTCCCAAAGCTGACGTTCCTCCTTCACTCCTCTTCCACGGCTTCACCACGGCTTCACCTGCTGAATTGCAATGTCCTCCACGGGCCAGATAAGGCTCTAAAACACTCAAAAACTTCCCGACGCGTTTCGTGCGCATGCGCGCACTTCTTCAAGGGATGTGCCTACCCCTTAGACTCGATTATATAAATACTCTCAGTCCTTGACTCCAATTGGCTAATTGATGATTACAATAATTTTAACCCCATATTGGACATATTCAGGGTGGCACATAAATGGGCCAATGCTAGACAGAAATAACAAACTTACATAAACAGATACACATAACAACATGAATACATTAATCCATAAAAACACATAAAATGGTTAAAAAAAAAGAAATAAAATAATGAGAAGCATATTCAATGTATTGGATCATAGAAAGGCTTTTAGTTCAAAATCTATATTCATCCCTCTTGGGGAGAGGGTTTTTAGTTCATAGATCCAGTACAGTATGCTTCACACATACTGGCCTGCTGTAATCTACTCCCACCTCTTGGATTAGCATCAACTAACTCAATAGCCTGACAACGTAGACCCTTATGGTTTTTGTCATGACACAAAAGAAAATGATGGGAGACACTATGTGTCACCAAACCCTTTTTGATATTATAAATGTGCTCGTAAATGCGTCTCTGGAAGGTTCTCCCTGTTCTGCCTACATACTGCAAGCCACAAGGGCATTGCAGTAGGTATATAACAAACATTGAATAGCAGTTAATAAAGGTTTTAATGGGGTAACTCCTAGAGGTGACATTGGATGTAAAATGTCTGGCATTTGTGCTATAAGAGCAAGCTACACACTTCGCACAGGTAAAAAAAACTTTTAAGCTCCCTAATTGTTTCTGTTTTTGTTGTTTAACCGGACAGCTAGGAGCTAACTTGGATTTTAGGTTATTGGCCTTAGAAAATATGATGTTAGGTTTTTTTGGAAAAATGTCCACTAAAACATCATCTTGCAACAAAATGGGCCAATATTTGTTTAAAATTTGTTTTATTTTGGGTGCCATCTCATTATATTGGGTGATAAAAGCAACCTGCTTATTACACCTTTCTAGTGTGTCCTTTCTCTTATTATTATATTGGAGTAAAGTGTCCCTATGCATATTATTAACTTGATTAAAAGCTTCATCTAAAAGAGTCTCTAAATATTTTCTACTTAGAAATTTATTTTTTAAGTCTTCCGCTTGTGTCCTAAAGGTCTCTTCTTCAGAGCAATTACGTTTAAGACGCACTAGTTGACCCTTCAGAATGTTTCGCAGCCACTGTGGATTATGCTGACTGTCTGCACGCACATAGTTATTAGCCTGTATTGGCTTAAAAAAGGTCTTAGTATGCAGTATTTCATTTTTGACAAATATGTGAAGATCCAAAAAATCAATGTGTTCAGTGCTAAAATTACAAGTGAATTTAAGATTAAGATGGTTGTGATTTAAATACGTGCAAAAATTATCCAGTGAGGCGTGACTGCCCGACCACACAAATACCACATCATCAATGTAGCGCCGCCAGAGCACCAGGCTTGCTCCTAGAGGACAGTTGTTCCAAATGAACTCCTCTTCCCAACTGTCCATAAACAAGTTGGCATAACTAGGAGCAAACCTCGTGCCCATAGCGGTACCACATTTCTGTATGAAATAATGTGAATTAAAAGTGAAATAATTGTGCGTCAAAATAAACCAAATACTATCAACCACAAAATTCCTTTTAATAAGTGAATGATTACTAAAATTCTCCAATTTGCGAGACACGGCCTGGCAGCCTTGATGATGGTCAATTACAGTATATAATGACGTTACATCGGCCGTGGCCAGTATATAACCAGGCTGCCATTTAAGATCTTTCAAAATTTGTAATATATGTGTCGTGTCTCACAAATAGGATCTAACACCAGTGACTAAAGGTTGAAGGTGATGATCAATAAATTGGGAAAGGTTGCAGGTGAGAGAAGAAATACCAGAAATAATAGGTCTACCAGGGGTTGAGGTCAAATTTTTATGTATTTTAGGTATAAAATAAAATAACGGTGTACGGGGAAACGAAACCGACAAAAAATTAAACTCATCTTCACATATAGCCCCACTATCTAAGCCAGTAGTCAGCAAATCTCCAAGTTCGGCTTTGAATTTAACTAAAGGGTCACCAGTAAGGGGGAGGTATGTGGTCTTGTCACCCAATAATCTCATGGACTCCTGTATATAATAATCTTTGTCCATCACCACAATACCCCCACCCTTATCTGCCGATTTAATGACAATGGAGTCATTCTTCTCCAAACCTTGAATTGCCTCGTTTTCTTGAACATTAAAATTATCCTTTTTAATTTTGTAAGTTCGGCATGAATTCCCCAGATCCATACTGACCATCTCAACAAAGGAGCTCACCAAATGCCCTTGGGCAAACTTAGGGTAAAAAGTGGATGTTTTCTTAAAGATCCTTTCTTGAGGTTCAACCGTGCTGCGTACCTCTCTGGTTGGACTTATTTGGTTGGATATAGCATCCCGGGCAAAATATTTTTTCAGGGCAAGTTTGCGGGCGAATTTGTGGACATCTATAAATAAATTGAAACTATTTGGCCCACAGACAGGAGCAAATTTTAGACCCTTATTAAGTACCTTTTTTTCGATATCAGTGAGATGGTACTGGCTGATATTGAATATATTCGGATATTCTACCCTTTTCTTTATCCGATTTCTACTAGTACCTCCTCTTCTCCCTCGGACCCTGTCTTTCTTTTTTTGTAGTTTGGAGGAGGTCGGGCTTCCAGTGGTGGTTTTACAATTTCCACCTCTGGGAAGATGTGCTCTCTTTCCTTCCTCCATTCTAAAAAAGAAAAATTGGTTTTAGTGACCGGCGTGGGGAGAGGTGTATAAGAGATGCTCTCTGCATCACTCTCAGATCCTATGTCAGACAGCAGTGTGTATCTATTGCTGACCGGAATAGGCATTAACTGAGGTAATGCCAGTGCATCATAACGTTCCTTCGCTCTTTTTTGTTGCAAATAGAGGTTCTTATCATGCAAAGGTAATTTGGCAGGTATAAATGGTGTAGGAACCAACACATTAGTAGTAGGTTTTTTGGGGCCATTCCTTATTTCCTTATGTATAAATTTGCTCTTAGTGGCCTTAGACTCTACACCATTTATACCTGCCAAATTACCTTTGCATGATAAGAACCTCTATTTGCAACAAAAAAGAACGAAGGAACGTTATGATGCACTGGCATTACCTCAGTTAATGCCTATTCCGGTCAGCAATAGATACACACTGCTGTCCGACATAGGATCTGAGAGTGATGCAGAGAGCATCTCTTATACACCTCTCCCCACGCCGGTCACTAAAACCAATTTTTCTTTTTTAGAATGGAGGAAGGAAAGAGAGCACATCTTCCCAGAGGTGGAAATTGTAAAACCACCACTGGAAGCCCGACCTCCTCCAAACTACAAAAAAAGAAAGACAGGGTCCGAGGGAGAAGAGGAGGTACTAGTAGAAATCAGATAAAGAAAAGGGTAGAATATCCGAATATATTCAATATCAGCCAGTACCATCTCACTGATATAAAAAAAAGGTACTTAATAAGGGTCTAAAATTTGCTCCTGTCTGTGGGCCAAATAGTTTCAATTTATTTATAGATGTCCACAAATTCGCCCGCAAACTTGCCCTGAAAAAATATTTTGCCCGGGATGCTATATCCAACCAAATAAGTCCAACCAGAGAGGTACCGAGCCCGGTTGAACCTCAAGAAAGGATCTTTAAGAAAACATCCACTTTTTACCCTAAGTTTGCCCAAGGGCATTTGGTGAGCTCCTTTGTTGAGATGGTCAGTATGGATCTGGAGAATTCATGCCGAACTTACAAAATTAAAAAGGATAATTTTAATTTTCAAGAAAAGGAGGCGGTTCAAGGTTTGGAGAAGAATTACTCCATTGTCATTAAATCGGCAGATAAGGGTGGGGGTATTGTGGTGATGGACAAAGATTATTATATACAGGAGTCCATGAGATTATTGGGTGACAAGACCACATACTTCCCCCTTACTGGTGACCCTTTAGTTAAATTCAAAGCCGAACTTGGAGATTTGCTGACTACTGGCTTAGATAGTGGGGCTATATGTGAAGATGAGTTTAATTTTTTGTCGGTTTCGTTTCCCCGTACACCGTTATTTTATTTTATACCTAAAATACATAAAAATTTGACCTCACCCCCTGGTAGACCTATTATTTCTGGTATTTCTTCTCTCACCTCCAACCTTTCCCAATTTATTGATCATCACCTTCAACCTTTAGTCACTGGTGTTAGATCCTATTTGTGAGACACGACACATATATTACAAATTTTGAAAGATCTTAAATGGCAGCCTGGTTATATACTGGCCACGGCCGATGTAACGTCATTATATACTGTAATTGACCATCATCAAGGCTGCCAGGCCGTGTCTCGCAAATTGGAGAATTTTAGTAATCATTCACTTATTAAAAGGAATTTTGTGGTTGATAGTATTTGGTTTATTTTGACGCACAATTATTTCACTTTTAATTCACATTATTTCATACAGAAATGTGGTACCGCTATGGGCACGAGGTTTGCTCCTAGTTATGCCAACTTGTTTATGGACAGTTGGGAAGAGGAGTTCATTTGGAACAACTGTCCTCTAGGAGCAAGCCTGGTGCTCTGGCGGCGCTACATTGATGATGTGGTATTTGTGTGGTCGGGCAGTCACGCCTCACTGGATAATTTTTGCACGTATTTAAATCACAACCATCTTAATCTTAAATTCACTTGTAATTTTAGCACTGAACACATTGATTTTTTGGATCTTCACATATTTGTCAAAAATGAAATACTGCATACTAAGACCTTTTTTAAGCCAATACAGGCTAATAACTATGTGCGTGCAGACAGTCAGCATAATCCACAGTGGCTGCGAAACATTCTGAAGGGTCAACTAGTGCGTCTTAAACGTAATTGCTCTGAAGAAGAGACCTTTAGGACACAAGCGGAAGACTTAAAAAATAAATTTCTAAGTAGAAAATATTTAGAGACTCTTTTAGATGAAGCTTTTAATCAAGTTAATAATATGCATAGGGACACTTTACTCCAATATAATAATAAGAGAAAGGACACACTAGAAAGGTGTAATAAGCAGGTTGCTTTTATCACCCAATATAATGAGATGGCACCCAAAATAAAACAAATTTTAAACAAATATTGGCCCATTTTGTTGCAAGATGATGTTTTAGTGGACATTTTTCCAAAAAAACCTAACATCATATTTTCTAAGGCCAATAACCTAAAATCCAAGTTAGCTCCTAGCTGTCCGGTTAAACAACAAAAACAGAAACAATTAGGGAGCTTAAAAGTTTTTTTTTACCTGTGCGAAGTGTGTAGCTTGCTCTTATAGCACAAATGCCAGACATTTTACATCCAATGTCACCTCTAGGAGTTACCCCATTAAAACCTTTATTAACTGCTATTCAATGTTTGTTATATACCTACTGCAATGCCCTTGTGGCTTGCAGTATGTAGGCAGAACAGGGAGAACCTTCCAGAGACGCATTTACGAGCACATTTATAATATCAAAAAGGGTTTGGTGACACATAGTGTCTCCCATCATTTTCTTTTGTGTCATGACAAAAACCCTAAGGGTCTATGTTGTCAGGCTATTGAGTTAGTTGATGCTAATCCAAGAGGTGGGAGTAGATTACAGCAGGCCAGTATGTGTGAAGCATACTGTACTGGATCTATGAACTAAAAACCCTCTCCCCAAGAGGGATGAATATAGATTTTGAACTAAAAGCCTTTCTATGATCCAATACATTGAATATGCTTCTCATTATTTTATTTCTTTTTTTTTAACCATTTTATGTGTTTTTATGGATTAATGTATTCATGTTGTTATGTGTATCTATTTATGTAAGTTTGTTATTTCTGTCTAGCATTGGCCCATTTATGTGCCACCCTGAATATGTCCAATATGGGGTTAAAATTATTGTAATCATCAATTAGCCAATTGGAGTCAAGGACTGAGAGTATTTATACCATCGAGTCTAAGGGGTAGGCACATCCCTTGAAGAAGTGCGCGCATGCGCACGAAACGCGTCGGGAAGTTTTTGAGTGTTTTAGAGCCTTATCTGGCCCGTGGAGGACATTGCAATTCAGCAGGTGAAGCCGTGGTGAAGCCGTGGAAGAGGAGTGAAGGAGGAACGTCAGCTTTGGGAGTATCGTGAGGCGCGACGTCACATCCGCCCGGAAATCCCGTAGTCTGTGTAACTCCCCTTCTACCCCTGTCACGTGGGGACGCCAGTGAGAGCGCTCCGGTCGCCATCTTGGAAGATCACCAGCACGATTCCAGCTTGTTGCCTGTAATTATCCAGCATCTTGTGAGTAGGGTTTCACTTTTACCCCTCCGGATGCGTGTTATGTCAGTAACCCTCCTATTATCCAGTATTAATAAATTAGCTTTGTTTTATAATTCAGCCTTGCTAGTGTGTTCACGTTTGTTTGTCTTGTTTGTCTTGTGTTGTTAGTCTGTCATGATTTTAGCTAACAGTGATTGGCATACTGCACCATAATTTGTTTTTTCCTTTTTCCCACATATTGCACTCCATTGATGTGAGATTCCTTCATCACCAGTTGTTTAAGGACTCCATTTGGACTATACACCTTATGGTTTGGACTTTCCATTATTTATTCATTGTGGCGCCGGTATCCTCTTTTTTCCTATGTTTCCCGACTGACTGTACTGTCAGTATTTACCTGGCTGCCAGTGTTCTTTTACTCCATTAAGTATACTATTTAATATCTGTAGCGCTGTTTCACACCATCTTTTTTTGTAATAAGATTCTATGTTGAAGCCTTTTGGTGAGTATCTGGGTAACTCTCCATGTGAAGGGTCAAGCTGATTCCGTAAACTATATTGAGGCAACATGTTGCAGCTGTTAGAGGTCCTCACCAAAGCCACTCTTGTTTCGTAGACCCCATGGTATGGATTTTTTGGTGCCCAGGATGTTAGCTATGGTGGCGGTCTGATCTCGGAGGACAGGGTACTTCGTATATCTCCCAATTTATTTTGTCTGTCTGTGCTATGTATTATTGTCAGGGCCGCGCCAACATGGGGGGGAGGAGAGCTGGGACAACTGTCCAAGTCTGTGTGTATTGTGAGGTGGGGGAATTTTTTTTATTGTGAGGGGGGCTATTTGTGGGGGAGAATTATGTGGGTATTGTGGAAGGGGGAATTGTGTGTGTGTGTGTGTGTGTGTGTGTGGCGGGGATTGTGTGGATATTATGAGTGTGTGTGGGGGGATTGTGTTGTTGTGGAGGGGGAATTCTGTGTCTGGGGGGTGTGAGTGGGTGGAGGGCTGAGTGGGGGTGAGTGGGATTGATTGAGAGGAGGGGGCATTGAGTGAAAGAGGAGGGGTAGTGAGTGAGCAAGAGAGGGCGAAGAGAGATAGAGGGAAATGTGAGAGAGCGGGGACAAGTGTAAGGCTAAGGTCCTGCTGCCTCAGACCATGCACCCGCACTGCAGACAGGCGGCACGTGGAGAGGCACTTGACCGCGATATGCGGTCTGTAGTGAGCCGGAGCGGGAGGGGGGCGGGAGTGGCGTGGTATAATTTTGCCAGGTCTGAGATCGTGGTGCCGTGGTGCCGTCCACCACCACCACCATCCCACAACCCCACACACAATACACACAATACACACATACACATACATACACACATACATATACACTCACACACTTTTCCCGCGTAGCTCCTTCCCTGCTCCCCTCCCAAGCCGCCTCCCATCCGTAGCTTCTTCCCTCCCCTCCGTCCCTCATTGGCTAACTGCCGCACCACGTGACGCATCAGAGCATGCAGTCAGCCAAGTAGTAAGGAGCCAGCGGGGACCTCCACACTGGAGGAAAGGGGCTGGTGGTCTGCTGCAGCACGACCACCGCCGGACGCAGCGTGACCAAAGCCTAAGACAGAGAGAGTGAGTGAGAGAGAGGAGGCAAGAGTGAGAGAGAAGGGGAAAAAGTGTAAGATGGGGAGATAGGGGGGAAGAGTAAGATGGGGAGAGATAGGGGAAAAGTGAGAGAGGAAGACTGTAGGATGGGGAAAGTGAGCAAGAGAGTGGGGGAAGAGTGATAGAAACCAGGGAAAAGTGTGAGAGGAATTGGGAGGAAGAGTGAGAGAGGGGGAAGAGTGAGAAACTGAGGGAGGAAGATTGTGAGAAAAGAAGAGAAATACATGGGGGAGGGGCTAGTGTGAGCGGGATTGAGAGAAAGAGGTGTGTAAGAGAAAGTGGCGTGCTCATAAAGCTGCCAACTTGAGGGGCCATAGTGGAAACTCTAGTCCTGGACCCCGGGAAGGCTGTTGGCAGTAATGTTACCATTACTTTTTCCTAATAAACTTCTTAGTTTGCTATCCATTGTCCTGCTAGTGTGTAACTACAGTAGGATCCCCGATAAGTCAGTAGTTTTAATGCATTTTGTGACAATATCCCATTGTTTGTTAAAAATTAAAATGGATCTCAATTAAAAATATTCTTTCTAGTCATTGGAATTTATTACAATTAAATCCTACTTGGATTTTATCTTCTAGAAAGAAAATTTATTTTAAGAAAGCACATTTGAAAGTTTTATCAACCAGTTTTCTTTAAAAAAAAAATGATATCTATTTTGTGTTATAGTTGCCCAAAATTAAAGGTTGTTTTAGATGTCAAAGCTGCAAGGCTTGGGGATCTATGAAACCATTATATGAATTCAAAGAATTAACCACTTAAAATAAGAATTTTTGAAGATTTTAGAAACATTAAAAATATTGAGATTTTTTGTTGTGGTTGAAGGGAAACCCTCGACTCATCTTTTGACAATTATCAAAAACATGAGTGTGAGACACGAGCCCTGCAATTCTTGGGTATTGAGGAAATTCCTTGCACTGAACAGTTTTGGATTTTTATACTAAAAACTACAGATATAGCCAGACTTACTGTTTTCGGTGCCATACTAAACCATGTGTAAATCCCCAGCATTTATTTTCATGTTGCGGCACTGCGTCCACAACTGCACTGCGGTTGCAAAATTGAGTTCTGCGGCTGCCGTAGTACTCTGCAGTAATGATAGGTGGTGCTGGTGAGTCTTTATTCTGAATGCAATGTAACCCACACCTTATTTTCATTACAAAAAACTTCAGATGACTAAAAATTATTTTTCAATTATGACATTGTTATTGGAGTAAATTAGAGCTTAGAGATAAATAACAAAGACTTTGGGCAATAATACAATCTTAACATCTTCTGGCTGTCTCTTCATTGCCACTGTTATGAAAACGCTTATAAAGAATGAGTAATTTGTGAGTACACATCTCATAGGATACAGAGACTGAAAGATCACAAGATTGTTCATATGTTTTGCCCTATATTTTGTATATCTTTCATTTCATATACACCTGCACTCCCCAAACATTTGGATTTCTGTCCCATGATTGGACATGACCAGGCCTCATGTCACGCCTCCCACTATCACTCAAGTGCAGCTCCAGTGAGTGGGGAAAACCCATATTGACTACTGACAGCCTGATTGTACCAGGACTTACTGCCAGGAGAAGGGCAGGTTAGTAGCCATAGATGGCATGGCTACATATATAAGAGCAATTCGAACCAAAGGCCAACTCAGGTAGTGGGGCTAGTCACGAAGAAAGCCTTCGACAGGGTTGCGTGGCCATTTTTGTATCAGGTTCTGAATAAAGTAGGCCTACATGATAGATTTATCAATGGGATAAAAGCCTTATACTCCAGCCCATCAGCCACCGTCCGCACCTCAGGCTTTACATCAACACCATTCAAAATTACAAATGGTACGCGCCAGGGGTGTCCATTGTCCCCCTTGCTCTTTGCACTCTGTATAGAGGCCTTGGCATCCAAGATCAGATGAAACCCTAAAATAGGAAGGGTCTGCATAGGTGACAGGGAAAACAAGGTATCCCTGTTCGCTGATGATATCTTGCTAACGCTGACTAACCCGAAAACATCCCTACAGAGTTTATTTAATTCACTAGATGAGATTAACAAACTATCAAACTTCAAAATAAATCACGCAAAGTCGGAAGCGCTGGGTTTACATATAACAATAAGGGAAGAGACTGAGATTAAAAAAAAAAATACCAATGAAATGGAAACCAGATAGGTTAAAATATCTGGGAGTAAATATCACTAAAACTTACTGGAGTCTATATGAGGCAAACTACCCCAGACTTCTCAATGATTTGAAAAAGATCTGAAGTTGTGGACCGGGTACCAGATTTCATGGTCAGGGAGAATAATGTCAGTGATAATGAATCTGCTTCATAGGCTATTGTGGGGCCTATGCAGAAATCTCTGTATAAAAAAAAATCGCTGCGTGTTTTGATTCGCCATTTTTTGCTGAGTTGCTCTAATGGTATGCAGAAAGGCCCGAATACCAGTGAGAGCAACATTAGCAAACATTGTGAGTTGCCGGCGGCGATAGGACCTGCCCTCCGAGAAGAGCTCACCTGGCGAGATCTATCTGCTGCAGAGAGATCCGCCTCTCTCAGCGATAATCTCTCCGGAAATAAAAATATTTTAACATTTACATTTTATTCCTAGTGTAGATGTGCAGGGGGTCTCCGGAGCAGAACTGCATTGGTTGCAGGTCCGGGGACCCCCTACTTCCCGAGATAAAGGCCCCATTATAGGGTGCCGGTATCTCCTATGCATTTAAATGTCCCGGTCACATGATAGGGGGATTTAAATTCTGCAGGGGGATACCAGCACCCCATAACGGGGCCTGTATCTCGGGAAGTAGGGGGTCCCTGAGGCTGAAACCAATAATCCAAAACCCGATGGCAAGACAAAAACCAACAAAAACCATAAAAGATAATCCAGTGCCCGATGACCCCAGATTTTAAGTGCAGTATAGTATAAGAACAGAAACTATATCAGAAAGGCCAAGACTAAAGGTTCGTGTAAGTTTCGGCCACGTTCACGCATGCTTGTTTAAAACACACCTGATATACCTGAGAAATAAAGCTAATAGCAATTTTTTTTCCCAGGTTACACAGCCGTACAGTAGTTCACCTCTTCACATGGAATATAAGTGACTGATGGTTGCTCTTAATTCATATCTCTCTCTCTCTCTCTCTCTCTCTCTCATGATATCTCTCTCTCATGATATCTCTCTCTCTCTCATGATATCTCTCTCTCTCTCTCATGATATATCTCTCATGATATCTGTCTCTCTCTCTCATGATATCTCTCATGCATGATATCTCTCTCTCATGATATCTCTCTCTCTCTCATGATCTCTCTCTCTCTCTCTCTCTCTCTCTCTCTCTCTCTCTCTCTCTCTCTCTCTGTCTCTCTCTCTCACCCTCTCTCTCACCTCTCTCTCTCTCTCTCTCTCTCTCTCTCTCTCTCTCTCTCTCTCTCTCTCTCTCTCTCTCTCTCTCTCTCTCTCTCTCTCTCTCTCTCTCTCTCTCTCTCTCTCTCTCTCTCTCTCTCTCTCTCTCTCTCTCTCTCTCTCTGTGAGTAAGGGTTTGCAGAGTATTTCAAGGTAAAACAGAAAAATACAGATAAGCAGTCCCAATGCACAAAACTTTCCTTAGCCATTAAAGCAATGCTAATCCATCAAGTTTAGTTAAAAAATCTTGTTCATTTGTGAATGCTAATCTTTGATCGTCTGCAGAGTCTTAAAACATGCAAGTGTTTAATATGCCTGGAGGGCAAGCAGCATTAAAACGTAATTTCAGTTAGCGGAAAGAGATCTTCATTTACTATTGTGACTTATTAAGTAATTTGTAACCAGTGAGGTGTTTTTTATGGCAAACGGTCATACAGCAAGAATTTATGAGTGCTCTGCCCTTTTTGCAGTCAGTCAAATAAATCACCAATAATAAGAGAGCATTAGAACTATAACCCCCTGTCTGGAGTGTTTCCATAGAATAATAAAACTGATTACATCTCCACCTCTCGAAGAATTTCAGGAAGTATAGGGGGTTCCTTAATCCATGTGGGGACTGTGTAATCACTCCCCACAATGCTTTACATTCACAGCGACAAGGCATTGTGAGGTACGTGTATGACTTTGGAAGCTCAGGCAGTATTTGACAGCTAAACCACCTATACTGTCTGCACACTGAGGTGCACTTTGCGGCCTTATTAAGCATGTGTTTTCCCCACAACCTCAGGAGATTACACTGCCTTGGATCAGTCAAGCAGTTTTGTTTGCAATACTCTGATGAGTAGGCACTAAGATTGACTAATTAGGGGTTAGCAGACAAATATTTTCTAGCAGGTAATGCACAAATTAAAAAAAGTTGGGAACCACTGGACTATGGCAAGTAGCAGGTAACTTGCAGTATTTCAACCTCAAGGTGACAAAAAGACTTTACTATTTACCACCGGGAGTTTATCTAGCATATGATAGCACTGGTACCAGGTATTTGTTAATCAATGAGAGAAATTAAGCATTTTATACTTATTAAGTCAGATGCACCTAGCTCCGTTTAACCTAATGTTAACTCTACTTTAACCTAAATTAATGTCAGGTTATTCGTAATGCCCACCACTAAATAGAATAGCCCAACGCTAACCCAATGCTACTCCGTGAAATAACATATGGTTAATGTTTTTGCCGTCACTGCTAATGATATGCAAAAGAGGCGTTCCCCGTAACATCCCATATCCACTAAAGGCCATTCAGGTTATCACAGGAAATTAACCTGAAGTTATTTAGGTCATACTTAAAGGTGGCGTTACTCCCATCAATACCCTGAAATATGGGATTTGAGAAAGAGTGAGGGAGAAGGAAGCACACCGGAGATGCGTGGATATATATGCTAATTATGGAGGTGCAAAGTGTATTTAGATTACTTAAATTGGCATATATCCTATCCCAGGTGTGCTTCCTTTTGTGCACAGGTATCTCTCCATGTATTGTATTAAAGGAGTGTTTGGGGACATACAGTATATATAGCACTTGAGACTCTCTCTCTCTCTCTCTCTCTCTCTCTCTCTCTCTCTCTCTCTCTCTCTCTCTCTCTCTCTCTCTCTCTCTCTCTCTCTCTCTCTCTCGAGCAACATCCATATTTAAGGGTCTGGATGGGAGTAACGCTACTTCCTTTAGGTAAGACAGGCATTACGGGAGCCGTGTTATTTGAAGTTAATTCAAGGCAGTGCTAATTTAACCTGACCATAAGCCTATACTAATGAGTTAACAAATAGCCATTGTTTTTCCATATAATTAGCTTCATGAATAAAATTAGGGAAAATAGCATCCGTTACAAATTAAGGTAACCTGCGGTAATTTGCCCAAATTGAATGGCGATTAGTGCATCTGGGCCTAATTAAATTTAGATTAAATTAATTGTCCTCTCCAGGACCTCAGGTCATAAGTGTGCCAGGTCAAGAGAAAGGGACAAATGATTGACAGGACACACCGCTATTGTCCCTGAAATAAGCAATCGACTCTCTCACAAAGATCAAACAGGAATTGTGTATAAGAATTTGTGTTTGAAAGGCACAAGTTAGATTTATTTCGAGGTACCCTCTGCATGTAAATTTCACATTTTCTTACCATGACTTTTTGGGGGAACCTCCTCCAAGTAACTTAAACGTCCTGTTCATTATACTGTAGCTTAATTTGGTAAGGTGCAGACATAGCGTAATTTACCTGGGTCTCGTGGATTGTGTCTGCATCCCTCAATGTTTTTTCAGCTGCACATACACAACTGGTTCGTGAGTGTTTCACGGCCAGGAAAATTGAGTTCTAGCGTTGTTTGCAACACTCCACAGAAATGATAGTTGGCGCTGGTGTGGTAGTGTGTCTTCAAATCTAAAAGCAATGTAACCCATCCCTTATTCCCGTTCATTTTGTACGATACTATATGATATTCCATATGTTTAAATATATTTAAATGTAACCCACCACTTATTCCCCTAAAAACTTCAGATGACTATAAAGTATTATAAAATATGAAATATTTTTTTAATTAGATTACAATAATGACTTTGTGAATAATACAATAATCCAAAATTCTTCGATCTTCTGCCAAATGTACACTCTTCTTGCACCAGCATCTTCCTCAGGTTCTATTGGACACTTTGACCTGTAAAGTGAGAAACGTACATATTAATAATCAAGAAGAAATACAGTAGTGTAGTGCATGAATTATATTGTGTGGTATAGTGCGCATGTGTTTCTTTGGGACCTGTTTGAAACGTGTGTCATTGAATTTCTGTGCATGCGTGTTTCTATTGAACCTGGTTGAAATGCATATGCATGTCATTGAATTGTGCAGTAAGGGTATTACGAGTATTCACACAAAATAAAAAGATGCATGAATTACATAACATTACCTGACAGTATCACTGGATGTGTTTCTTGCAGGAACAAGGTGTTGATGCTCATCAGCCCGGCAAACCTGCAAAACATGAATGAAAACAAGAATTAAACAAAGGCTACCATATAAAAAAAAATAATACAATCTTCTTCAACCGACATCTTTTTCTTGCTGTCTGTTTTACATGTTGAAGTGTTAAATAATTGGGATGATCTTACCTAGAGCAGAAAATACAGTAGATGCATGAATTACAGTACTGTAAACAGCCCACCAAACCTGCAAAACAAGAATGACAACCAGAATTAAACAATAACTATAATAAAGTACTTCACTAAAAACATTTTTTATAAAATTGTATTTATTAGATTAAAAACATTTTCTGTAAAACTTTATTTATTTAGTTCACAAATTTGTTTTTAAACACTCATGCTGAGTGTAGATTCCTGTTGGCTATTTCACACCCATCTTAACAATAAGCACAGACACTAAAATTAGAACTAAAATAGTGATATTATATACACACACACACACACACACACACACACACACACACACACACACACACACACACACACACACACACACACACACACACACACACACACACACACACACACACACACACACACACACACACACACACACACACACACACACACACACACACACACAGCACTTTGTACTTGCAGAAATAAAGGCTACAGGGGTTGTGCGTATGCTTGGTCTATGTGCATGCATGTCTATAGAACACATAGGCAATGCATGTCATTGATTTTGAATTTGAAATAAATAATGTACCGTATATGTCTGTGCCCACTACAATTAAAATATAAAATAAAATATCTCTACAATATTAAAAAGGTTGAAAATGTTAATCATTTTTAGACTTCAATCGACATCTTCTGGCTGTCAATTTGACAGGTTGAATTCTGTAAAATAATTGAGATTATTCACCCTATTAATAAACAAATATTTAATGCTTAAAAATGCTTTAATGCAGTATGCGCATGCGTGGTCTATGGAACGCAAATAGGGGTCATTTGAGAATGACAGTTCTACTGTACAGTATTGTATGTAACCTTATATAAACTTATGTTTACCTTGAATATACTATAGTGCCAATGAGTATTCTAAAACTAATCTGGGGCAATCACCAACAAGACCCAGGTAAATGCTGGGTACATGCTGCAACGTTTTAGTGACATTTCTGCAGACAGACTAATTGCCCATCGTATTAACAGCGGGGGTCCCTGGCAGTCCCATTCAAACTGAATGGGACTGCCAGGGACCCTTGCTGTGTTAATCCGATGGGCCATTAGTCTCTGCAGAAATGTCACTGAAATGTTGCAGCATGTACCCAGCCTGTACCTGGGTCTTGTTGGTGATAGCCCCAGATTTTCCAAGGCAAGTTTAAGGCAAGTTTTAGAATACTCGTCGGCGCACCTGTACATGGCCTGGGGTATGCTGTAAATAGATATTCGAGTCAATAATGCAGTTGGGATGTTGGATCACCTCCTTTTCAGAGTTGGTTAGTCTGTACTGGTAATGGTATTTTGGCAGGTTCTCAAGTGGAGGCAGGTATTCATATGGGGGCAGATACTCAAGCAGAGGCAGGTACTCAGTTTCGAGCAGGTGCTTGGATGGAGTCAGGTTGTTGGGATGTAGATTAATCTCATTTTCTGAGTTTGCTAGTCTATCCTGGTAATAGTATTGAGGCAGATACTCAGGTTGGAGCAGGTACTCGGGTGGAGGCAGATTGAAGGGATCGATTTGGGAAGGTCTATTATTCAATCTCTTTCAAGTTGCCATCATCAAACATACCCATCCATGATGCGTGCAGTTCCTTGCATCTGCCCCTGTTGTCGGGGCATGATGTTCTAATAAAGCAATCCTTAAAACTTAAGTTGTGTCAAATAGACTTCGTCCAGCCTTTCTGGTTTGGTGTTTTTGCGTGGAACGGGTACTTGTCAGTGATATACTGATAGATCTCAGACAGAGATGCACTCTTATCTGTCCCGACTTGAATTGCACAATGTATCATAGAGGCATAACTGCAAACCGGTCTTGTCTGGCAAGGAGAAAGCACTATATCCCATGCCATGTACAATACAGTACAAATGTTATGAGACAGATTAGGTTAATGCATAGTGGTTTTTAATAAAGTGTGAAACTGCAACACTAGAGATGTAGAAAGTCATTAGACCAAGAGACGTGTACATTTTATCTTCTCTTCAGTCACCTGCTAGGTTATTACTGAACTGTAGCATTCAGAGGCCAAGATATTCAGTGCGCCACCTGCCAGCCATGTACTGAACTGCAACAACACAAATAATAATTCCGTCTGACAACTAACGAGGTCCATGTGGCTCATCGTGGCAAGGCCACGGATGAGGTGCAGACAGCAAAGTGCTCATATCGCACTTTAGCACTTTAGGATGGTGGTTGAACATAAATTACACAAGATCTGTATACATTTCTGTATTATTCCATTATATTTTCCAACTCTGATTTAACTGTATGTAATATTAAATATAACATGTAACAAGTGATTGATACAATTATCTGACACATTTTACCACTCTGTTTTGTTGCATTTTAATTTTTGTTCAAATTCTGCATTTATATGCGGGACCAAGGTCTCCTTGGATTTAAGCCCCTAAACTAATCATGGTTTCAGCAGCATACTGTAGTTGGGCTGTTGTGTGAGGGGTTTTGAGTATGCATGCTCCTTTGTGGTGACCTGCATGGGGGTGAGTTAGACAACTAAGCGGCCAGTTGTTGTTACTCCTTTTATACACATAATGACGTGCACGTGGGCAAGCATGTATGAGTCAGGTCCAAAGTTTGGTCTCCTTCAGTTCTTCAATGCCTCAAGAACCACACTTGACTAGACTCAAAAACATTTAGGTGGATTAACATTTTTCTTTTTTTTTTTTATTGTGTAATGGCATCAAATTAAAGAAACTTGTTTCTTACTTTTAACACACATTAGTGCCATAGACAAAAAAATTAATGTCCTCACATCATAACTCCTGATGTTGCAGAAGAACTTCGAAATGCAGCTTTAAGTTAAAATGTAATGGAAAAATGATGCTCCGTGTATGTTTCTATGCTTCATACCCTAAAGGCAGTGAAAGGTCATTAAAATCTGGACTGTGTTGTGTGTGTGTGTAGTTTTTATTCTATTTACTGTATTCCAATCATTCATACTATATAAAGTTTACCCATTATAGTGCTCTACTGCAGAACTGAACACAAGATCTGAACACAAGAACTGGCACACACATGGCCTAGTGCTGTTTTCAGTATGGCATGGCAATTTGTTCCGACGTTGTGAATGGAAGAGAAGATCTCTCTTTCACTCAGGTCAGAGAGAAGGGAGATTGGGGACTGTATAACATTAAAAATCCAATCTACTGTAGGTTCCCAGCACTCAAGTGTGAATAGCCAAACAAATGCCAATAAATATACAAAAAAAAAAGGAAATTTACTAGAATTTACTAGAATAAAAAAAAAAGATCATTCAGTCAACGAGTGGTAATAGACCAGTGTAGGCATAGTGCATAAACACAATTACACAATGAATATAATAAACCAATATAAGGACAAGGACAAAGTGCAAGTACAGTGAACAAATAAAATGTTAGAAAATTGAACTACACAAAGGAAGGAGAGTGAGGGGAAGGGTAACATTGATCACCAAACCTACTGTTGCGGCCCCTTTTATTCTCCTAATATTTTCCGAATGTCACGCACTTTGCCGCATTCATGGCGAGACAGCGCTAATAGCGCTAATACAATGAAACGGCCGCGGCGCCTAAAAATACCGGGACACGCCGCATCTGCCCACGGTTTTAAAATTCACGCCGAAACGGCCGCACGAGGCTGAAGGCGGCCACTACTGTATGCTTAAGGTGAAAAATACAATATTATATGTAATTATATATATATTATCACATTAACGTGGCGTTCTTACAATATAGTGATGGCAGGTTCACTCTAAGTTGTTAAATCATATTCTAGCACTTTCATTATGAGCAGCATATAAAACTGGAAGCTATTTTTTTTTTTGTATTCCTACATGCTAAGAGAATATGTTCAGTATTGGGTGTTATGAATAGCCATTTTAACATTAGGTTGAAACTAAATGCATTGTTTCATTTGGTTTTCTTCAGCACAGATTCTTTCTTTAGATTACTTCTCCTGGTTTATTTATATGTGAAGAGATCTGTGCTATGTTATACCTTTACAGCCATTAACTGAAATGTGGTAGTACTGCAGGTATGAAATACCACTAGTTGTGTGTTTGCCGGACGGTGTTAAGAATAGAGATGGACGAACTTTCCACCTAAATCTGAATCCAATGCAGATTGGCCAGTTCCTTTGAGCTGTGGATTTTCGCAGATTGGTTTTAAAAAAAGGCAGATTAGTATTTTTTAAAACCAGTAAAAATTTGACTGACGGATTGTAAAAATTCAAATTCAGATTCAATCTGAAATCCGAAGTCAGATTTAGAATACTGAACCTGAGATATACAGTATAGTTGAGGGGGAGTTCTATTTAGCAGTGTCTCGGGTTGTGTATATACAGTTAGGTCCGGAAATAATTGGACACTGATACAAGTTTTGTTATTTCAGCTGTGTATCAAAATAAATTAAAGTAACAGTTAAATAATGAATATGGGCTTAAAGTGCAGTCTATCAGCTTTAATTTGAGGGTATTCACATCCAAATTGGAGGAAGGGTTTAGGAATTACATCTCTTTAATATGTAGCCCCCTCTTTTTCAATGGACCAAAAGTAATTGGACAATTGACTCAAAAGCTGTTTCATGGACAGGTGTGGGCTATTCCTTCATTATTTCATCATCAATTGCGCAGGTAAAAGGTCTGGAGTTGATTCCAGGTGTGGCATTCGCATTTGGAAGCTGTTGCTGTGAACCCACAACATGCGGTCAAAGGAGCTCTCACTGCAAGTGAAACAGGGCATCCTTAGGCTGTAAAAAAAAAAAAAAATCCATCAGAGAGATAGCAGGAACATGAGGAGTGGCCAAATCAGCAGTTTGTACATTCTGACAAAACAAACGCACTGGTGAGCTCTGCAACACAAAAAGGCCTGGACGTCCACGAAAGACAACAGTGGTGGATGATCGCAGGATCCTTTCCATGGTAAAGAAAAACCCCTTCACAACATCCAGCCAAGTGAAGAACAATCTCCAGGAGGTAGGCATATCATTATCCAAGTCTACCATAAAGAGAAGACTTCACGAGAGCAAATACAGAGGGTTCACCACAAGGTGTAAACCATTCATAAGCCCTGTAGACGGACGTTCACAGAGGTACACAATTAGGAGGCTTTATAATGTGAAATTATAATAGGCTTTATTGTGCCTTTTCCTTTTCATCAGGAAATTATCCAAACACAGGGGGGGGGGGACAAAGCTTCCATTCACTTGGGAGTATTTCTAGTGAAATCCTATGCAATTAGTTCACATCTCCATTAGTTAACCATTTCTTCCAACCCCAAACACATAGCATGAAAATAAGCAGATATAAGCAGTCTCTTAATAATGAAAGTCTTATCTGTTAGCTTCTGAAGAGTAAGCTTCTCTGCTCTCCTGGAACCGCACCCGTGCGTGCACAGAAAATCAGCATCCAGGCTTAAAAGTCTTGTTTGGTGTGTTGCAATCAGCTATGCTGGGCAGAGCTCAAGACATGTGCTTTCTCCAAAGGTCAGCTCTCAGTCAGAGCTAAGGAGTCACTTCCTGTCTCAAAGGCAGGCTTTTGTAAGCAATCTAATCAGGCAGGTGGTGTTTAGTAATTAACTACCACACTGCTAGATTAAAGGCAAATTACTGAACAGGGATAAATCCCCTGTTACAAGCCCCAAGAATAGAAAGGCCAGATTAGACTTTGCCAAACAATATCTAAAACGGCAAGCCCAGTTCTGGAACAGCATTCTTTGGACAGATGAAACTAAGATCAACCTGTACCAGAATGAAGGGAAGAAAAATAGGAGAAGTATGAAAGTAGGAAAAAGTATGGAGAAGGCTTGGAACAGCTCATGATCCGACGTATACCACATAATCTGTAAAACACGGTGGAGGCAGTGTGATGGCATGGGCATGCATGGCTTCCAATGGCACTGGGTAACCAGAGTTTTTTGATGATGTGACAGAAGACAGAAGCACCCGGATGAATTCTGAAGTGTACAGGGATATATTGTCTTCTCAGATTCAGCCAAATTCAGCGACGTTGATTGGACGGTGCTTCACTTTACAGATGGACAATGACCCAAAACATACTGCGAAAGCAACCCAGGAGTTTTTTAAGGCAAATAAGTGGAATATTCTGCAATGGTCGAGTCAATCACCTGATCTCAACCCGATCGAGCATGCATTTCACTTGCTGAAGACAAAACTTAAGGCAGAAAGACCCACGAACAAACAACAACTGAAGACAGTTGCAGTAAAGGCCTGGCAAAGCATCACAACAGAGGAAACCCAGCATTTGGTGATGTCCATGCGTTCCAGACTTTAAGCAGTCATTGCCTGCAAAGGATTCTCGACAAAGTATTAAAAATGAACATTTTATTTATGATTGTGTTAATTTGTCCAATTACATTTGAGCCCCTGAAATAAGGGGACTGTGTATGAAATGGGTTGCAATTCCTAAACGTTTCATATGATATTTTTGTTCAACCCTTTGAATTAAAGCTGAAAGTCTGCACTTCTATTGCATCTCAGTTGTTTCATTTCAAATCCATTGTGGTGGCGTACAGAGCCAAAATTATGAAAATTCTATCAGTGTCCAATTATTTCCGGACCTATCTGTATATACAGATGTAGTAACATTTACTGCCTCTATTGCTGCAGGCCAATAGGATGAAATCTGCGGCTGTCCAAAGCACCGAAAGCAGTACATTGTGCGGCCTGGGAGGATTAAAGCAGTGTTAATCATTCCGAGCTAGAGAGTCTGTAATAGTTGCGCAGAGGAGTCTCAGAGAGAAGAGATCTCTCTCTGTGTCTCCCTGAGCAGCTATTACAGCGATCCACTGTTTTATTATTTTTATTTACTGTATTGAAGTAGGGAGTGCTGGTAGCTGTTCCAGCTAGGCCCATGTGGCATGGGAGCTTAAAACCGCAGCCGGAGCAATTACTGGCACTCCCTATGGAAGTCTTAATCTCCAGAAGCAGGGGGTCCCCCAATTTAAAATTAATGGGGTTCACGTAAGGAACCCCTTTCTTCAAAACAGTATATCAAACTAATACAAAATTTGCTCACTGTAACAGCTGCTCAGGTAGACAGAGACAGCTTCTTTCTGGGACTTCTTTGCACAACTATTCCGGGTCAGCCACATGTCTGTAATAGCTGTACAGAGGAGTCCCAGAGAGAAGCTGTCTCTGTCTACCTGGGCAGCTGTTACAGCGAGCAAATCTTTTATTATTTTGATATACTGTATTGAAGTAGGGGGTCTCAAGAGGTGAACTCCATTAATTTCAACTCTGAGGATGCCTGATTCCAGAAATATAGACCTCTGTTGGGGGTGCCGGTAGCATCTCCAGCTGGGCCCGTGAGGCATGGGAGCTTAAAAGCGCAGTCAGAGTAATTTTCGGCGCCCCATATGGAAGTCTATGTCAGGCTCAACAGGATTATAACCCACAACCTCTGCTCCTCTGGCTATCAGCTGTAGAAGTATGAGCTACCAGCATATTTCTAAGGGATATCTATTTTGTTGATTAGAACCTTGACAAGATTTCAAGCACACACTAATATGTACTGAGAGCTATGAGTTAATGTGGCCCGGTGAGATTAAATAAAAACACAGATTTTCTGACACACACAAGTAAAAACAAGGTGAAGCATGTAGATAGATTTGGGGGTTTCAAAATTCAGCTTCTCTGAAGTTTCCAATGTAGGGTTCATTTTGCATGTTCTCTAAAACTGCTTAGATAAAAAGTTTTACAGAATGCAAAAGAAACACATTTTCTAGATACAAGTGGGAGTATACCAGAATGAGATTTCTGTATCCGGTGCACCGACAGCAGTTAAACGACCTTCGACAATTAATATATATTTTGTTCTTTGTTCTAGCAGCTTTCTCTTTATACTAACAAGCTATGAAAAGGTTAATTTGTAGTACGGAAAAAGCTATATCACATCTGTTTGGGAATAGACTATTCAGAACAGAAAACCTAACAAAAAGTCTGTTTTCCATTTCAAACCTTCATCTTACCTGTACTTTCTGAAGCTTGGTATTGTAACTGCATCAAGAATAAATATATTTGAACTGCAAGAAGCCTGTGTCGGATAAATTAGTTGAAACAAAGAATCTGTATTTTCAGACAAGGATCTCGTGGTATTTTCAATGGCGAACCAGCATTTAATCGGAGACACACGGTACTTACAACGGGGGATTGAGGGTCTGCCCCGGGTCTTAGGGGTGAGTCTCAAGTCCTCCTTCTTAACAATGTAGTAAGTACGTGGTCTCGATCAAAGAGCCAGAACAGGAAGAAAGATTCAGTGATCATACGGACATTTTAAGACATTGCTATCTGGATACAGGTACACAAGAGGTACACACATGGTTTCTTGTACAGCAGCTTCCAGGAGAAACAACCGTGGCCACAGAACAAATGTAAAGGGACCTGGAGTGAGGTGCTCCATACTGTAGTTCAAAATGCTGGCAAGAGCTTTTGTTGAGGGCTCCTACTTATGTTAAAGGCACCTTATGGGGGATATTACATAGAGCTCAAGTGTTTACCTGTGGACGGTCCTAATATAGATGGTAAAAACCATCTCTAAATCCTCTCATTGAAGCCTTTTCTGTGTGTATTATAGTACTGTATATGCAAGTGACACAATGCTAGGTAAAAACCATATTTGAATGCTGTTTTCTGTCTACCCCTAATCAAAATAAGCGTTAACACCTAGGCAGGGAACATCCTGTGTAGAAAACCATCTGTTTGAATGTGCCTCAGATGTGCTAATTAAACAGACAGAACCACACTGTCAGGTGACTTTTTAGGCCCATATATCCCCAGATAGAACAGCTAATGCTGCCTGCAGCCCATGTCCAAGTGGCCCATTATAAGTGGCAGGACTACTGAACAACTCAAGTTTAAAAGGAAGGTCAAAAGAAGTGAAGAAGTGGACACCCCCAACTGGCCCTGATTCCTGCATTTGAACTATGATGGAAAGGAGGATATCATATATACCAGACTGCATCATTACTGCTGTGATGCTGCCTTTACTATTTATATTTGCTGTGACTTCACTTCTTCTCAAACTATGCACTTCTTTTTACCAGCCTCAGTATGTCTCTAACTCTATTCATATATCTCCATCCCTCCTTCCTTCATCACTTCTCTGTTAACATGAACTCCTTTCTTACCTGCGTCCTCTGACACCACACAGCTATATCCCCTGCACTAAAATACACCCCTACAAATCATCCTCACACATTCTCTTTCTGTCCATGCTTCTCCTCCTTGCTTCTGGGGATATCTCTCCCAATCCTGGTCCCTGCCTATTCCTATATGCGCTCGTCCCCGCCTGCCAATTGCTATCTCTACTCCCTCTGGTGTCAACCCCTCCAACTTCATACCTATCCCCTGCCACCCTCCCTCCTCTCTCCATTTCTCCTGTCCCCTTTGGAATGCTCGCTCCCTTTCTAACAAGTTCCTCTCTGTACATGACTTATTTCTCTCTCACTCTCTGCTCCTATTTGCTATAACTGAGACCTGGCTCACTCAGTCTGACTCTGCTCTGGAAGCTGCCCTCTCCTATGGTGGCCTTTCCTTCTCCCACACTCCGCGCACTGATGGCAAGGGTGGAGGCATGGGGCTCCTGCTCTCTATTTGTCATTACCGAACCCTTCCTATTCCTCCATCTCTTGCTTCTCCCTCCTTTGAGGCTCACACTGTCCAGATTTTCTATCCTCTCCCTGTCCATGTGGCGGTCATCTATCGCCCACCTACCTCTACTCATCCCCCTTCTGCCTTTCTCTCTTACTTTGAATCCTGGCTCTCTTTCTTCCTCTCCTCAGACTCCCCTGTTCTTCTCCTTGGGGACTTCAATTGCCACATTGATGACCCCTCTCTCCCTTGGGCTTCCCACTTTCTTTCTCTAACCTCTTCTTTTGGCCTTCAACAGTGGATTGCAGCCAGCACCCACAAGGATGGCCACTACTTAGACCTGGTTTTCACTAAAAACTTCTCTCTCTCCGATTCCTCCATTTCCCCTTTTCCTCTCTCTGACCATCACCTCATCTCATTCTCTCTATCTCGCTTCTCCCCTTCTCCACCTCCATCTACCCCCCGGTTCTGCAGAAACCTGTTCTCTATTCACTTACCTGACTTTGAGTCCACTTTACGCTCCTCCCTCTACTCTCTCAGCTCTGCTACAGACCCTGACAACCTGGTCAGGAACTACAACTCTGCCTTGTCCTCCTCTCTTGATCTACATGCCCCGCTTTCTCTCTGCCGCCCTCGCCCTTCTAACCCTAGACCGTGGCTAAATTCCCACATGCGCATGCTGCGTTCCTCCACTCATTCCTTTGAACGCCTCTGGAGGAAATCTCATACTCTCGCAGACTTCCTTCACTACAAATTTATGCTATCCTGTTTCAACTCTGCCCTCTCGCAAGCTAAACAAGCCTACTTTTCTTCACTAATCAACATGCACAAGTCTAACCCACGCCGACTGTTCTCTATCTTTGATACTCTACTCAAACCACCCTCAGCTGCCTCTCCTTCCTCCATCTCCGCTCAGGATTTTGCTGACTATTTTAAGGAAAAGGTGGAATCCATACGGCAGAACATCCCCTCTGTTTCTTCCTCCCATCCTACACCTCTTCCTAACTCTCCTCCTGCCTTCCTTGACTCTTTTTCCACTGTCTCAGAGGAGGATGTGTCGCTGTTGACCGCCTCTTCTCCCTATACCACTTGCCCTCTTGACCCCATTCCCTCCCATCTCATAAAATCTCTTGCTCCTACTATAATCCCTATGCTCACACACATTTTTAACTCCTCCCTCTGCTCTGGAACCTTTCCATCCTCCTTCAAACATGCAACAGTCATACCATTACTCAAAAACAGCAAGCTTGACCCTACCTGTCTTTCTAACAATCGACCTGTCTCCCTCTTGCCTTTTGCCTCTAAACTCCTTGAACGTCTTGCATTCTCTCCCTTGCTCCATTTTCTCAACACCTATTCTCTCCTAGACCCTCTACAATCTGGCTTCCGCACTGCTCACTCCACGGAAACAGCCCTCACTAAAATAGCTGACGACCTCCATGCTGCCAAAGACAGAGGTCATTACACTCTGCTCATATTACTCGACCTCTCTGCAGCATTTGACACCATGGACTACCCTCTTCTCCTTCACATTCTCCATACTCTTGGTATTCGGAATAAAGTTCTATCCTGGATCTCATTCTATCTCTCCCATCGTACTTTCAGAGTCTCTTCTGCTAACACCTCCTCCTCCTCTATTGATCTCTCTGTGGGGTACCCCATGGCTCTGTCCTGGGACCTCTTCACTTTTCTCTGTATACACTCTCTCTAGGTGACCTAATAACATCTTTTGGGTTTAATTATCACCTCTTTGCTGTCGACACACAAATATACTTTTCAACACCTGAGCTTATACCTACTGTGCAAACCAAAGTTTCTGAATGTCTCTCTGCTATATCATCATGGATGGCCCTCCGCCGCCTTAAACTCAACATGGCTAAAACAGAGCTCCTCATACTTCCTCCCAAACCTGGCCCTACTACCTCCTTCCATATTACTGTTGGAACTACAATCATTCACTCAGTAGCCCAAGCACGCTGCCTAGGGGTCACACTCGACTCCTCTCTCACATTTGCCCCTCACGTTCAAAACATTTCTAAAACCTGTCGTTTTTTCCTCCGCAATATAACAAAGATACGCCCTTTCCTCTGTTGCTTGACTGCTAAAACTCTGACTCAGGCCCTCATTCTCTCCCGTCTTGATTACTGTAACCTCCTGCTGTCCGGCCTTCCTGCCTCTCACCTGTCTCCCCTACAATCTATCCTAAACGCTACTGCCAGAATCACTCTACTCTTTCCTAGATCTGTCTCAGCATCTCCCCTCATGAAATCATTCTCCTGGCTTCCGATCAAATCCCGCATCTCACACTTCATTCTTCGCCTCACTTTTAAAGCTTTACACTCTTCTGCCCCTCCTTACATCTCAGCCCTAATTTCTCATTATGCACCATCCAGACTCTTGCGTTCTTCTCAAGGATGTCTTCTTTCTACCCCCTTTGTATCTAAAGCCCTCTCCCACCTTAAACCTTTTTCACTGACTGCCCCACACCTCTGGAATGCCCTTCCCCTCAGTACCCGACTAGCACCCTCTCTATCCACCTTTAAGACCCACCTTAAGACACACTTGCTTAAAGAAGCATATGAATAGCACTGTGGATATTCTGAACACGATACATAAAGCTTGGCCCCCTGCAGACGCACTTACCAGAACTCCCTCCTACTGTCTCTGTACGTTCTCCCTACCTACCAATTATACTGTAAGCTCCTCTTCCTTAATGTTACTTTTATGTCTGAAGCACTTATTCCCATGATCTGTTATTTATATTATCTGTTATTTATTTGATTACCACATGTATTACTACTGTGAAGTGCTACTGTATGTACATTAATGGTGCTATATAAATAAAGACATACAATACAATACATTACAATACAATACTGTATATGATTCAGAGTACGGAAGTAACCTGATATTATTCAACTATTTGATGCAATAGTTTGAAGTTTTTTTTTTTTTTTTTTTATGTAAATCAGTATGGATTTTATTCTGGGGATCCTTATGGACACAGGTTATAAAGGTTTTCAAATAAATTGATGAAAAGAAATGTGGCACCCACAAAGAGAAAAAGAAATCTGAGCTTCTGACAGAATGGTTTTAATCAATGAGCAAGAAATTAGAATAACCAAAGGTCAGGATAGTTAGTTCTTCAGAGACAAAGTACACATCTGCTCTCAAATTCCTACAATGAGGGAACCCATAGATTCAGAAACCAAAATTTAGACATTATACTGTAGCATTCTGTCAAATTAACGAAGGATGGAGTAAATAATAAGGAAAAAATTGAGTGAGCATAATAAGGCATGCAACGAGTGGACACAACATTTGAGGGATCAGAGAATTGTTTTCCCCTAAAGAATTATCATGCGATTATACGGAGCCACAGCTCTCTGCTGTTTTGCTGACAAACAGCATGAAGTATAAATGCAACTCCCGCCCCCCCTCTCTAAAGTGTATCCAAGCAACATGACTTGCAAGTTCAACCTCAATTCAGAAAGAAACTGTTGAAAAAGCAAAAGAATACATGTAATTATTTTAATGCATTATAAAAAATATTAAGAGTTGTTACAAGTCTAAGAATAAAAAAATGAACTCATGAAATTATTTTTGTTCTCTGCAGAAATGTGAAGCATACAGTATCTAAGCTGCTTTGTTAATATTTTTTGTTTCCCCAAGAGTGGGAAAACAGTAAACACTAGTATAGATTTTGCTATCAATGATAAGAAGGTATCATTTTTTTTTAGACCCCTTTAATTAATTGACTGAATATTAGGAATATAATTTCTAATTGTTTTTATACTTTCTGTGTTCTTTGATTGCAAGAAGGTGGTTCCCCATTTCTCTTTCTATTTTTTTCTGGTTTTAAAGAGCTCACAATTTACTGTGATTGTGTGAAAGAATAATCTTTCCTTATGAAATATGAAATATTATATCCCTATATAGCATTGAATGATTTAAGATTTAAAAAGGTTAAGAAAAATATATCTAGAGAAAGAGCATATTTTATTTTGTTGAAATTTCCAGGTTTTTCTCTTAGTATAGATAGTAGATTAGTTGGAAAATTGGACAGAAAGTACAAGATGTTATTTTCCATGGCAATTGGCGATACGCCCAGAATAATGCCAAGGTCTTTAGGCAATGTCGGAAATTAGACTGCTCATGGACAGTATCACTGTAGAATTGTTAAAAGAACCACACAGATTTTTTTCCATGTACACAATTTAGAGTTTAAATACAATCATCAGATTTTAGAGGCTTTAGAGGGTTTTCAAACAGCAGAAACATTGCATTTCACCACAACAAACAAGTTTGTTAAGGGGGATGATTAATTAATATTAGTACGATTAAGTATGGTTATGCAAATTACAATTTTTAAAAGACATTTAGCAATACTATTGTTACTGTAAAAAGTTTGTAATACAGAATTCAACATTTTAAATAGAAATAGTAACTTTCAAACACTATATATAGATCAATGTAAATTATACAGGAAATATACAGATGTAGCGGACGGTTCTCTACCACACCACAGGACAAAACCTTGGGCAATTCGTTGAAAACTCTGTGAGATGATCCACAGCAAGCTGTAATGAACCACCAGATTAACACAACAGGGGTCCCTGCATTTGAATGGGAGTCGCGCTGTGTGAATCCTACCGGGTTCCACCTGTCCATAAGAGACGCCCAGTAAGAGAGAGAATGAATCAGTCACTCTACCTGCGCGCCTCTAACAGGCGATCGCTGAGCCTTTATTTGAATAATACAGTATTGTGGCAGGGGGCATCTGGAGCTAAACCCCATTGATTTCAGATCCGAGGACCCTCTGCTTCCCAAGTTAAAGGCCCCATTGTGGGGTGCCGGTATCCCGTTGGCCATGTTTAAATGCTCCCGCGGCACGGCCCACATGATCGGGGGATTTAAACAAACCAGAAGGATACTGGCACCCCATACCGGGGCCTGTAACTTGGGAAACAGAGGTTCCCCGAGGCTGAAATGAATGCGGTTCAGCTCCGGAGACCCCTGCTTCTATACTAGGTAATTAAAATAAAATAAGAACAGCTTCACTACTTTAGCGGGTAGCCGCTAAGGTAATGATGGGTTTAAGCAAGAGTACCTGTTTTTTTGGATGTATAGGGGGTGGGTGAAGGATTTAGTTGCCCAGGGGGTGTGGTTAAGCCTATCAGGAAGTTTTTGGAGGAGTTAACCCCTTCACTACCAAAGCGTTGTAACTACTATGGTAATTAAGGGGTTAACCCCACCTGCTACTCACCCAAGAGGCCTAACCACCTACCCTATGGCAACTAACCCCTTCACTCACCTCCTTTATCCCCAAGAAACATTAAAATACAACATTACTACCACCCCCTCTACCCCAACAACCACCCCCTCCCCAACACATACATTACAATAATGTGCAAAATTCCTGTTATCCAGATCTGGATATTGGCGCATTTGCCCATTAAAAATAAAACAGCACCAAGCCAGCATAAAGTAAATTAAAGTTCTACTTATCCCTGCCAGGATAAAGGTCATCCTCATCTTCCTCCTCGTCCACCACGTCCTCCATAGGCAGCAACATTACAATAAAAAAGCAAACTACTGCCCACTAACCCCTTAAACACCTTAGCGGTTAATAACCACTATAGTAATTAAGGGGTTTCTCCCCCCCCCCTGCTACCCACCCGGGAGCCCTTCTTAGGCTCAAATAAGATGAGACAGGCCTTATATAAGGTCTTATATAAGGCCTGTGATGTCACATTTTAGTGTCAAATGTACACCCCCAATCCGATTGGTTGGTGTACCATGTGATAGCTTCCCTTGTCTTTTTAAAGGATGTGATATCATCAAAAAGGGAGGGAAGCTTTCTGAATAGCTACATATGCCAACTCATTTGAGAAGTGCTCAAATGCTCAATGAGTTAGTTATCGAACCTACTAGAAAAGGCCTGTAACAGGGACGTATTCCTATTTAAGTAAAACTGCCTCTAAATACTCTGAGGAATCCAGCAGGGAGCTGGTTAATTACAGCTATTCAATTAATCAGGCTACATCTGGCTAAACAGAGCTCTAGAAAAGCCTCCTGTTGGAAACTGCCAAGAGAGATTCCTTAACTCACAACTGTGCTGACACAGGACAGAGACACTCCTTAGCACACAAGTGTGCTGACACAGGAGAGCAGAGAGGCCTGCACAAAGACTTCTTTGCTCTCCTTTGAGAGTCTTGAAGCACACACCAGGGCTGTGTGCTGACAACAGACTTCCTGGGAGCAGCAGGATTGCAACGCCTGCATCTGGAGATGCCGGACCAACACATTCAGATAAGACTTTCTTATATATTGCTCCCTGATGAATATCTTAAATGTTTTTGGACTGGAAACTGGCCTATCCAGCCAATCCCAGATAGTTAGGACATGTACTGTATATTTAGTCTCCAAAGTGGAGTAGGTGTTTGTTTATTTATTTTTTGTATGCTGTACAGTGTTTAAATGGACAGGCTCAATAAAGCCATGTTTTAATTTCACCTAAATCGGTCTCCATTAGTGTACCTTTGCACAGATCTTTTACAGGGCCCCTATGAGAGATTAGTTTTTTTTTTTTTAATCAATTGGCTGATTGATCTTGAGATGCCCTTATTCAAAAAATGCCCAGTGGAGCAGGTGCCACCAGATCTATCAAGACAGGGATTCATCACTAGGTTGTAATCTATGCATAATATTAATTTACCTTTTTGAATTTCAGGGAGGCGATCCATAAGCGTCTGCAGGAAGCCCACTTGTTTTGTGTTTGATGCATAGACAGTGGTGGATTTAAAAATCCACCGCCCATCAGCGCTTACCTTGGTGCTGCCTCCTCCTGCAGCGCAATCCTCCTCTTCCTTCTCCAACATTGCGGTGTCAAATGATGCCACAATGCTGAAGAAGGAAGAGGGCGGTACGAAGGAAAAAGTACGAATTTTACAGAGGCCTCGTCCTCACCCCTGGCAATCAGCGGGAAAGGTAGCAGGGGCCTCTGTATATGGTGAAAAACAAGGGAAATGTGCCACCCCAAAATGTTGCTGCTCTAGGCCCTGGCCTATTGGACCTAAGGGGAAATCCGCCACTGTGTATAAATATTGTCTATAGTGTCTTATGTCTTATGCAACAAATCACTAGAGATGGACGAAATATTTTTGTGGGTTTGGATCTGCCTCAGATCGGCTTGTTTCTTTGGTCTGTGTATCACTCAAAAAGCCCAATCCGCAATTTCAATTTTTTTTTCTTCAGAGAGCAATCTGTTTCTGGACGCATTTTTAAGAATCCGAACACGGCTAAAATCCATTACTGGATTGTTAAAAAAAGACGAGCGAGATAGAAGGTGCCTTATGGCAGAACACTGCTTAGTAAATACGGACCACTGTCTATCCTTTATAAGATTAAAAGTACTACTGACTCAATTCACCAGCTCACTTTTCATCAAATTATTTTCTCTCTGAATCTGCATATTTGCTGTGTGTCAGGGTCGCCTAGACCTCCTGCCTAGCCATAGCTTCCTTGTCCACTGGGTGTGCTGCTGCCTTCTGTTGGCTCTGGGTTCCTCTGTCTGTCTGTCTTCATGTTGCTCCTGTCTCTGTCCTTTATAGCTTGCTTCCTGTCTGTTGCTTTTGCCTTTGCTTCAAGTCAGACTCCCACCCTATGCACATGCCTCTGTCTTTGATTCCTGATCTGTTCCTGTACCTGTACCTGTATTTGAGTCTGTTCACAGTAAAAGCCCTTGCTAGTAATCTGGCTTGTCCCTGTTTGTTCCTGCTCCCCGGTCTCAGTCCTTGCTCCCTGTTCTCAGTCCCTGTCCTGCCCCGCCTGTCCTGTTCCAGTCTCCTCGTTGCCGACCTCTGCTTGTTACCTGACTTCGCTACCTGCCGCCTGCCTCGGACCCCTGCTTGTTACCTGACTTCACTACCTGCCGCCTGCCTCGGACCCCTGCTTGTTACCTGACTTCGCTACCTGCCGCCTGCCTCGGACTCCTGCTTGTGACCCCAGCTATGTTCGTGCTGTTCTGGCCACCGAGATCCTACCCGCCACAGGAGTCTCCCGTGACACTGTGCTTCACCTTATATTTACTTGTGTGTGTCAGATAACTTGTGTTTTATTAATGTCACCTGGCCTCACTAATTCATAGCCGTCAGTACATATTATTACTTTGGGCTTGAAGTCCTTTCAAGGTTACAATCAACAAAATAGAAATCCTGTGGCAGACGCCAATGCACATTTGATTCATTTTTGAAGGACGTGACATCTGAGAGAGGGAGAGTAAAGTAGACTGGATCTCTCTTTTTACGATCTAAACCCAAAATATATTAATCGCACTGCGACTCATATTTTGACACGTTCACCCATAACTCGTCTCAAAAAAATAAGATACTATATATCTTACTGTGTGAACTCCAACTGGGGATTGTAGCTTCCAAAAGAAGGGCGCATAATTTTGTGATAGTAACGTCAAAAGAACACAGAAAAAGAAGTGCATTTCAATATACTCCCTCCTGGAATGCCATCTTTCCATGGGTGTTTGTGTAACGCATGTATGCCCACAGACCTGGCCAGTCCCCAGTACTGAGGTGGGAAGGGTTTTACCATGCACCCACAGCAGTGAGGGCGTGCCCGGAGTGTGGTATGGCATTGCCGGGCCTGTAGAAAGATGGTTAGTTATACTTGTAACGCCTTTGGGATTCAGAGTAAGGATAGTGATGTCCGTGTGCCAGAGTCCAGGTATATAGAGAGCAGAATCGTAATGTTCGTAAGCCAGAGTCCAGGGATAACAGAAGTCAGCAAGGTCGTGTCCATAAACAGGGTTCAAGGGCAGTAGAGAGCAGGGTAATCCAGTACAAGCAGAGGTCAAGCCAGGGAAATCCACGGGTAAGCAGGAGCAGGAACAGAAGCTGGAAAACACAGGAGAGCCAAGCATAGGACTGCACACACAGAGGTTACAAAGAACTATGCAGAGCAATGAGTGAGAGGACAGGCAGGGGTTATAAAGGAGGGAACACCAATGGGAAAGAGAGGAGGAGCAGAGGGTGGAGAGAGAGGCAGCAGTGATAGGTGAGAAGGAGAGAGGGAGGAGACAGGTGAGGCAGAGAGGGAGATAGCTTGTAAAGCAAGGTTAGAGTGCTCGTGCACAGGCTGCGTCAAGAAGCGCGTGTAGCGCCGCGGGAGCACTCGCCGAGGGTGGAGGGAGAACCGGAGGAGGGTATGCAGGAGGTATTGGGACCGGAGCAGAAGCAGAGGGAGAACGTGAGTGGGGAGTATTATACAGGGAAATGGGAGACTGAGGAGGCACACGTGCCCTGTGGGGAACGCCCGCAGACGCTGGGAGAGCGTCAGGGACTGCCGCAGAGGGATGGATGCGGGAGGAGTAAAGGAGAACAGAACAGGGAGGCAAGGAAGGGACATGAGATGCAAGAGGGAGCGCAGCGCCAGGGACACATGGAGGGGAAGGAATCCCCGTCACAGTATCCCCCCCCTTGAGGATCGATTTCCGGGCGATCCAGCCATGGCTTCTGGGGAAATTTCTGATGGAATTGCCGGAGGAGTTTGGGAGCATAGATGTGATGTGATGGAACCCATGAAAGCTCCTCTGGACCATAGCCCTTGCAATGGACGAGAAATTGGAGTTTGTTTCTGGACCAACGAGAGTCGATTAAAGAGTGAATTTCGTACTCTTGTTGTCCTAAGGTAGTCACTGGGCTGGGTCTTCGGGAAGGATCTGGGAAATGCGAGCTCTGGATGAAAGGTTTGAGTAGAGATACATGGAAAACAGAAGGAATCCTCTTGGTGGGAGGCAGTGCTAGACGGTAGGCGACTGGATTGATTTTTTCTATAATCTTGAAAGGGCCCAAAAATCTTGGAGACAACTTTGGAGTCTTGAGCCTAATGTTCTTTGAGGACAACCAAACTCTGTCACCGGGTTTGAACAAAGGCCCTGGTTGGCGACGTCGATCTGCCTTAGTCTTTTGTTTTGAGACGGCAGTTTTTAGAGACTTAAGGATCCTCCTCCAAGAATTCTGAAGGGTCGCAACATGGGAGTCTGCTGCAGGAATGCCAGAAGGGGGGGAGGAGAGAGGAAGACTGCTAGGGTGAAAACCGAAATTGATGAAAAAAGGAGATTCTTGTGTAGATTCTTTTTTTTTGAGAGTTGATTGCAAATTTGGCCCATGGTAACAGGTCCACCCAGTTGTCTTGCGACTCGGAGATGAAACATCTGAGATTCTGCTCTAAGGTCTGATTCATCCTTTCGGTCTGACCATTAGTCTGAGGGTGATATCCGGAAGAAAAAAGAAGAGAAATCCCAAGTCTCTGGGAAAACGCACGCCAGAATTTAGAGATGAATTGAAAACCTCTGTCAGAGACAATTCAAATGGGAACGCCATGTAATCTGAAAATTTCCTTGGAAAAAATATCGGCCAAAGTAGCAGAATTAGGAAAAACCTTGAGGGGAATAAAGTGTGAGTGTTTAGAAAATCTGTCTACCACGACAATAATGGTATTCATTCCCTTAGAATTGGGAAGTTCGACAATGAAGTCCATAGAGATGTGTTTCCAAGGTTGTTCCGGGATGGGAAGAGGCATGAGAAGACCCGAAGGTTTGTGATGGGCAGATTTACTCTGGGCACATACCGGACAAGCACTTGTAAAATGAAAAATGTCCTTGTTCATCTTAGGCCACCAAAATGTCTGTTTAATAAGATCCGCTGTCCTCTTGAAGCCTGGACGACCGGCCGATCTAGAAGAATGTCCCCAAAGTAAAATCTTGTGACGAAATCGTGGAGCTGCATATAAGCGTCCCTCTGGTACCCTGAACCTGCTGGGAATGTGAACCTGGGCTTTGTTGATTTCATCCAACACATCGAACTTATTGGCAGAGATTATGCACTTGGCAGGAAGAATAGGTTCCGTGGACTCATTAGATTCATTCTCCGTGGCGAACTGGCGACAGAGAGCGTCCGCTTTGATATATTTGGTACCAGGAATATACGAAATGGTATAGTTGAAACGGGAAAAAAAAGAGACCAACGGGCCTGATGGGTTCCTAACCGTTGAGCCCCCTCGATATACAGCAAATTTTTGTGGTTGGTGAGAATGGCAATAGGTTCCTTGGTGCCTTCTAAAAGATGCCTCCACACCTGAAGAGCCAATTTAATGGCCAAAAGCTCACGATTCCCAACATCATAATTTCTCTCGGCAGACGAGAATTTCCGAGAAAAAAAACCACAGGGATGGAGTTTGTCTTGGGGAGAGAGTCTCTGAGAAAGAACTGCACCGGCTCCTACATCCAAGGCGTCAACTTCCAATGTGAAGGGAAGAGAGGTATCCGGGTGACATAGGATGGGTGCAGAGACGAAGGCTTTTTTGAGAAACTCGAATGCGTCAATGGCTTCAAGAGACTAAGACATGGGGTCGGCACCTTTTTTGGTTAAGGCAGTGATGGGGAGAGCAATGGAAGAAACATTACGGATGAATTTCCTGTAATAATTGGCAAAGCCGAGAAAATGCTGCACGGCCTTGAGAGAATTTGGCAGCGGCCAGTCGAGAACAGACTTCAGTTTCTCTGGGTCCATAGAAAAACCCTGGTTAGAAATAATATAGCCTAGGAAGGCAGTAGAGGTCTGGTGGAACAAACATTTCTCCATCTTGGCATATAGGCGGTTAGCACAAAGCCTAGAAAGCACTAGTTTGGTATGGTGAATGTGTTCCTCTAAGTTTTTAGAAAAAATGAGAATGTCATCCAAGTATACGATAACAAATGTTCCCAATACATCCCCGAAGATGTTGTTCATAAACTCTTGAAAGACGGCAGGAGCATTGCATAAACCAAAGGGCATTACTAGGTACTCATAAGGTCCAGATCGCGTATTAAACGCGGTTTTCCATTCTTCCCCCTCCCTTATTCGAATGAGGTTATAGGCCCTCTTAAATCGAGCTTGGAGAAGATAGAGGCTCCTTGGAGACGATCGAAAAGTTCAGAGATTAAGGGAAGGCGGTACCGATTCTTTACCATGATTTTGTTGAGTCCGCGAAAGTTGATACAAGGTCTTAGCGATCCATCATTCTTCTTCACGAAGAAGAAGCCTGCCCCAGCGGGGGAGGTAGAATTGCGGATGAATCCTTTTTCCAAGTTTTCTTGTATATAAGACTTCATGGCTTCGGTTTCTGGAACGGACAAAGGGCAAGATTTCGACTTCAGAAGGATGGTCCCTGGAATTAAATCGATAGGACAATCGTATGGACGATGGGGAGGCAGAACGTCAGCCTGTACTTTGTTGAACACTTCCAGGAACTCATGATACACGGTCGGGAGAATCGAGAGATTGGAAGGAACAGAATCCAGGCCGGCAAGCACCGCAACAGGAGGAGCCGTGGAGACAGACTCAGTGGAGGAAGGCCACTGGATAGGCACAGTGCCGGTCCAATCAATGCGCGGATTGTGGAGTTGAAGCCAAGGCAATCCTAAAATAAGTTGAACGGTAGGAGAATGGAAGATATCAAAAAATATTACCTCTTTATGACCGTCGGCCAAGGTCAAAGTGAGAGGAATGGACTCCCAGAGGATGAATGCTGGCTGGAGCGGGCGACCGTCGATGGCCTCAAGACCAATAGGTGCTTTTCTCTTGACCATAGGAATTTGGTTCTTAGAGGCGAAGGTTTGATCCAGGAAGTTACCGCCAGATCCAGAGTCAATGAAAGCCTTTACTTCCAGTAGGAGGTCAGGGCCCTCCGGCGTAGCAGGAAGCATAAACTTCTTCGGGAGATCCTCAGGAAAAGAGGGGCAAGGAGAGACAGTACCCAGTAGAAGCACCTCTACCTTTACTGGGTGTTCCCATTTTCCGGCTTCAGGGAACAGTTCTGGAGGCGATGTTCCGAAGAACCACAGTAGAAACAGAGTCCCTTCTGACAGCGTCGCATTCTCTCCGCGGCCCGAAGTTGTTGGCTACCAATTTGCATCGGCTCCGGGGCGTCCAATGCCAGGAGAGGCAAAGAGCGCGACCTTTGAGAGACCACAGGGGAAGGAAGAGAACGAGAACAGTGTCTCTCGTGCCGTCAATCCTGGGTGCGCTGGTCCATACGTACACTGAGAGTAATCAACTCCTCCAGGGAGGAGGGCCGGGCATGAGTAGCAAGATCATCCTTCAGGGTGTCAGAGAGACCGTGCCAGTATGCGGCGGCGAGTGCCTCATCATTCCATTGAGTCTCTGCAGCGAGGGTACGGAACTCGATCGCGTACTTGGCAGCAGATCTTCGAGCCTGAGAAATATGAAAGAGAGAGTATGCGGCCGTCTCCCGTCGTGCGGGAGTGTCAAACACTTGCTGGAATTCACGCCTAAATTTAGGGTAATCTTGGGTTAATTCAGTCTTATGTTCCCAGAGGGGAGAAGCCCATGCGAGGGCATCACCGGTGAGCAAGGCAAAATGTAAGCCACCTTAGAGAGGCCGGTAGGAAACTAAGAGACACCTCGAATTGCACCTCGCATTGGTTTAGGAATCCGCGGCAAGCGAGGGGTTCCCATCATACCGGTTAGGCGGTGGAATACGGGGTCCAGCATTAGCATAAGTCATAGCAACAGGGGGTGACGGAGCCATTGGAGTTTCCTGGAGGGAGAAGTTAGCGAGTTGCTGGGAAACAGTGGTCAGCTGATTGCTCACAAATTGTAAGTGCTCCAAAGAAACACCTGTACCCACCTCAGGGGGGTCTGCATTTGTTGGGCTCTGCATAATGTAACACCTGTATGCCCGCAGACCTGGCCAGTCCCCAGTACTGAGGTGGGAAGGGTTTTACCACGCACCCACAGCAGTGAGGGCGTGCCCGGAGTGTGGTATGGCGTTGCCGGACCTGTAGAAAGATGGTTAGTTATACTTGCAACGCCTTTGGGATTCAGAGTAAGGATAGTGATGTCTGTGTGCCAGAGTCCAGGGATGTAGAGAGCAGAATCGTAATGTTCGTAAGCCAGAGTCCAGGGATAACAGAAGTCAGCAAGGTCGTGTCCGTAAGTAGGGTTCAAGGGCAGTAGAGAGCAGGGTAATCCAGTACAAGCAGAGGTCAAGCCAGGGAAATCCAGGGGTAAGCAGGAGCAGGAACAGAAGCTGGAAAACACAGGAGAGCCAAGCATAGGACTGCACACACAGAGGTTGCAAAGAACTATGCAGAGCAATGAGTGAGAGGAGAGACAGGGGTTATAAAGGAGGGAACACCAATGGGAGAGAGAGGAGGAGCAGAGGGTGGAGAGAGAGGCAGCAGTGATAGGTGAGAAGGAGAGAGGGAGGAGACAGGTGAGGCAGAGAGGGAGATAGCTTGTAAAGCATGAGAGGAAGAGCCAGAGGTCTGGGAAGGCCTACAAGAGGAGCGGGTGCGCGTGCCCTCTGTAAGGTTAGAGTGCACACGCACAGGCTGCGTCAAGAGGCGCACGGAGCGCCGTGGGAGCACTTGCCGAGGGCGGAGGGAGAACCGGAGGAGGGTCCGCAGGAGGTAATGGGACCGGAGCGGGAGCAGAGGGAGAACGTGAGCGGGGAGTATTATACAGGGAAATTGGAGACTGAGGAGGCGCGCGTGCCCTGCGGGGAACGTGCGCAGACGCTGGGAGAGCGTCACGGACTGCCGCAGAGGGACGGATTCGGGAGGAGGAAGGGAGAACAGAACGGGGAGGCAAGGAAAGGACATGAGATGCAGGAGGGAGCGCAGCGCCAGGGACACATGGAGGGGAAGGAATCCGCTGAACCATCACAGTTTGTCAACATCTGGCCGCCAAGTCCCCAGTATTTGGTTCAGGGTATATGACATCATACTTTCTCTGGTGCGGTGATGTCGTTGGCCAGACAACCACCAGGCAGTCACTGGTTCTCTTAACGCTTTTCGTGGCTCTCTGGATGTTTTTTAAGAAGGAAATATTTGAAACCAAATCTAGGGGAGTCATATACCCCACAATAATTTTTACATTATTAAATCTTATGGAGTAAAAACTTACTTCTCGTTGGCCTGTACTTATTTTTCTGTGTTCTTTCAGAGCATATTTGTGTTTCATTATTCCTATGTTATGTCCCAATATATAATTTGAAGATTAATCTTATTGATGTAACCCCAGTAGGGGCAGAGTTTATACATTTTTCCTGTTCTCCATGTTACATATCATATTTAATATTTCATATATAGTAGAATATCAGCCAAGTTTGACAAAATAACTTAATTATAAACGGAATTACATTTAGATGCATCCAGAAATTGTCTGAAGGAACTGTCTTCGCTAGAGATACAGTATAACCACTCGTAATTAAATCTGGTACAGTTGTCAGTAACTCTCCATACAATCTCAAAATACAAAAAAACTAAATGTTCTTATTATAGTCTGAACATTTTGTCTGGATGAATCAACAGGAAACAATATTTAAAAAAATCACAATTATTGAAGAAAAACTTTTTGATGAAGTAACTATTTATTGCATTAGTCCCACTTATTATGTTAGAAAAGCTTAGGGGATTGTTTAGCTGATTACATCAGCACAATTCTCATTTATAAATGCCAATTAGGCATGCCATTCAAAATGAAGTGTAATGGGATCATCATCACCTACACACTAATAAACAGAGCACCTTGAAAACAATCAGGTGGCCACTTATTAATGCTCAGAGAGATCTGCCCTTTCTCTGTTTCATTTGTTTCAAGGATTGGCTTGTTTTGATATTTCTTCACGTATCATGCAGATGATGAAGAGAATTGAACCATTTGCTCTGCTTTCACTGCTACTACAGCTACAGCTTACAGCTTAGTAGAAATTTAGGGAAACTCATCTTAACAAGACTGATAACTTGCTCCACATTTACAGTGACTTTATAATAAAAATTTGGCATCGATGTTTCATTGAAACATGAAAGATAGGTGAGATTGGATTCCTACTGATGAGGCCTATTTCACTTTTGTTTCTGCCCTGGGAAGCTGTGATATCTTCACCCAGAAAAGTGGGATCTTCTCTGCTAGTGGTCAAATTTGGAAGTAGCGTAATAGGCCTCATCCCCACTGCTCGCGCTATGGCGTGCAGGGCGCCAAAAAGATATGGCCCTCTATGGGGCCGGCCCGGTCACTACCTGCGCGCGCCTGCAAAAAGCGCGATGCACAACCACCTTTCCCAAAAGACAAGATCTTTGTCTTTTGGCGCGGTGGCCGAGTGATGGCCACTTCATGACAGCGGTTCAGCCAATGAGGGCTGACGTGACGTCATGGCTACGCCCCTGGCACACCTCCCCGGGGGCCGTAGCCTAGATATTGTCTTTGTTCCCCCTGCTCTTCTCTGACTTGCCAAGACGTGTGTCCTATTACAACCCCTAGTCCACAGATCGTGGCTGAAATTGGTGCATATGCTGCCAGGAACTCCAATGCGCGTGCACTCAGTGACTGGCGCTGTAGTCATAGAATGGAAGTAGGGATTCAGGGGAAAGCCATGGCTGTCACTGTGATGGCAAGAGGCCCAGGGACCAGTAAAATAAAGGTTAAGCCTTGGCCCCTGTCATTCTTTCTTGGGGCTTATCTCGTCACCAGGCCTCTGGGCTACCCTGTTCTTACATGCCTGGTAGCCCCTTTTATCTGATGTAAAAATGTACTCTTATTCCTGTGTGTAATGTAACTGCAAGTTTAAAAATTTATTTTGTGCAACAATAAAGCAGAGCCAAAGTCTCTGGACATGCAGGGCTGAGAAACGCTTTGTGCAGCCGGCATGTCCAGAGAAAATGGCTGTTGCAGGGACTGGAGGGGGAGGAGATGTGCAGGAACAAAGGAGAAAGTGTCTAGGGGCAAATATCGGGTGATGGTGGGGGGAATCCGCCCATAAAGCAGAGCAAATGAGGTTCTCCCCAGCCAAGGCGGCGTCAGCCCAACAGGATATATGCTGTCAGCCGGAAGAACCTGTTGCCAAGTCCTGCTGGTAGACGCTGGTCTCATTGGCCCATTTGAACTTCCCTCCCCAAGCACTTTAACTTTCTAAACATGCCCTCAGCCCTGATTGGCCAATGCAGATGAACTCTTGGCTCCTGATTTGCCCATGAACAGCATCTGTGCTGTGATTGGTCGCCCAGCCCCTCTACCATGCTTTCCTATTGCAGCGGGGAAGCTAGATAAGGGGAACATGATCAGTGCTCCACAGATCATTCGGATCCTAACGTGTAGGTGATCTAAGCGGTGTTCTCTGAGGCTTTGCCAGAGACACCTGGAAACGAGACTGAGAGCCTTGCCAGCAGGAAATTCAAATGTGTTTTATGCTACAGGATTGTAGCAGTGCTAGAGAAGTAGAGAACAGGACTTTTTTTTTAAAAGTCACTTTTTTTACTATTATTATTGTGATGATGATGATGATGATGATGATTATTATTATTATTATATTTTATGCCTTGACTTCGGTAAAAGTGAGTCTGACTACATCTACATATCCTGTCCATCTGTAAACCAGTTAATCGGCAAATTACTTTATCTCCCTGTGCCTCAGGCATAAAAAAACCCCATAGATTGTAAGCTCCACGGGGCAGGGACCTGTGTCTGCAAAATGGCTCTGTAAAGCGCTACGTAAAACTTGTAGCGCTATTCAAGAACAAACAATTATTATTATTAATAATCAGTTTCAGGTGGGTGCAACAACTGAACTATAACAACAACTAATACATACTTATCCGTGATGGTGATTTAATAAATGTTGGTACTCCAGGCATAAAGGGACCGCCCTCTGACATCTCCTGCTCTCTCAGTAAAAAATTAGAAGAATATGGATATATTTAACTTGTCTCCCAATGCAAGATCAAATAAATGAGTACAGTAAGAGTTATTATACTTTACAACGCTGGTGGCTTATGATCGGGTGAGTGAGCATAGCGGGCAAAGCAAAGACATCAAGTAGTCTTTGTGGTCACTTTGGGTGTGTGTCCAAATGGCTTGAACAATTCTGATGAAATGTTGAGAGTATCTTTCTGCCATTCTAAATTAGATCTGCTTGAAGTTTCAACCAAATCAGTGCAGCCCCATCCTGAATTTTTTGTGTGTTAATAATAATAGCATGCTCTTGTACAGCGCTGCTAGTTGTACATTGTGATTTACAGAGACATTTTGCAGGCACAAGTCCCTGCCCCGTGGAGCTTACAATCTATTTTTTGGTGCCTGTGGCACAGGGAGATAAAGTGACTTGCCCAAGGTCACAAGGAGCTGGCAACAGGAATTGAACCAGGCTCCCCTGCTTCAAACTCTCAGTGCTAGTCAGTGTCGTTACTCACTGAGCCACTCCTTCTCCTTGTCTCTCTTCACACGCCAACACATTTACTCATTCTGATGAAATTTTGAGGCTACCTTTCTGCCATCTGATCGCAAAAATGAGCTCCACATTACATGAAGTTATGATTTTTTTTCATCAAATTCACACTTGCCAAAAGTCCAAAACCAAAACTATAACCTTTTAATATGTTTTGGCAAAACCAAAATGTAAAACAATATTAGAACCAAAAGCAAATTGGGAGGGTGATTACTCAAGTGCACATCTCTATTAAAATACACATTTTTGTTATTTTACTCCCTATTTACTACACACTTAACAGGCAATAACAACATTATATCTATAGTATATTATGTTATGTGAAGTATAGATCTAAGTCTGAATACCAACTACCCATTCTTATTTTCTAAAACAAGTGTTAAAAATGCACGGGACTGCACTTTTCAAATTGTTTTAAAATAAATTAACATTTTATGCATCAATAGTTTCCTTCCTCATTTTACAGTAGCTCCCAAGCTTTAATATTAGCTTTCCATAACAGTGCAATGACAATCACACACTGATATCGAACAGAATCTCCAGTTTCCTCAACATTATTTGCCAGCAGGAGGCTGTATCTAGGTCATTTCCCCTGAGTTTTTTTATTTCATTGTAAGGGAAGGAACTTACTGTAACTTTATGATATAAATAGAAACAACTTATAACTTTTCTGCAAATACCCATTAGTAATTACAAATATATACAGCCTTAGAAAATCAGCTTCATTGTTTTTATGTTAGTTTGGGAACTACTGTAGCCCTATAGTGAATAAGGATGTTCATAATTAAAGATGCTGTTTAGAGAGTGAGGACTCTAGCGCAGTTAAGTGAATAAGTGAATAAGTAGAGCATACAAAAATAAAAAAAAGAACGTCTTGACATTTATTTGGGTTTTATCTTAATTGCCTCATTCCAAGTTTTATATTGCCAGATTAATTCAGCTTACTCCAGAACAACAAAGATAGAAATACTCTACAACACATACCATAATTCATCACATTGTATCTGGCGTGTACTGCTTAACTACTGCATGTTTGTTTTAGTTTAGGGACATGCAGCATTGCAGAAACTTCAGTTCTGAATGAGATAGACAGTTCACTAATAGCATTGTGTTTCATGAAAAAATATTTTATTTAAATTAAGGACCATTTATAAATTGTTTTGGATTTAGACTCCTTAATTCCCAAAGTCAAGTCAGTCACCCACCCAGCAAGTCAGTCACCCAGCAAGTCAGTCAGTCACTCAGTCACCCAGCTAGTCAGTCAGTCACCCATCCACCCAGGTCAGTCAGTCACCCACCCAGGTCAACCCCCCCCCCAAGGTCACCTCCCCCTCACCCCCATAGGTCACCCCTCCACCCCCACAGGTCACCCCCCTAGGTCACTCCCCCTACCGTAAAACTCTCTCTCACACACTCTTTCACACTCACTCTCACTCTGTGAGACTTAGGGAGCTACGCCACCATCGGCACGCTCCCCACTCACCTCTCTCCCCATTGGATCCTATGTGCCGTCCGCTCCCACCTCCAGCCACGCCAGGCAGCCACCACATTATGGGCGCATGCGCGTGCCCGCGCCTTCTCTAAATAACCTCTTCCCACGCGGACTTCAGGCACAGACGTGCACACAGACACGCGCTCTGCACTAGCAGACTGCTTCTCATCACTCAAAGGCTCTCTCTGCACCTGTAATCTATCCTACCACAGCCCTCGCTTTGCACACACCTCCAAGCGTCAGGAGGCTCATTGGTCGCTCTCCCTTACTTATGCTCAGCTGCCACACTTGCAAATTGGCTGAGCATAGATCCATGTATCGTTGTGTTTCCCCTTTCCTTGGACTCCGCACCTCTGGCTTACTGACCCCAGCTTACCTCTGACTTTCCGCATCTCTCCAACCCTGACCTCGGCACTCGGACAACAACTATTCTACTATCTCCAATCCCGACCTTGGCTAATAGTACCTTCTACGATAAGGACCTCTCCTACTCTGACATCGGCAAGTATTACGTCAACTCTGACCTCTCCAACCCCGACCTGGCTACCTTGACCAACCCACTCTCTAGACGTGCCCCCATGGCTGTGGGTGGCGTTACTACCAATTCCCACCTCAGTCCCAGGGTCCCACCTTGTTTGTTTTAGCACAGCGTTACAGTATGCTCAGCCCTGCAAACATGGACTCCACTGAGGTGGGATACGTCTTGGCCTCACACGCGAGTATGTTTTCCAAACTGGAAAAATATATTGAACATAGTGAACGACGAATGGACTTATTGCAACAGGACCTCCTGGCTCTCATGGTTCAGGCACAACAGCCCACTCTTTCCATGCCCACCGGTCCTCCCTCGTCCCCGCTGGTTAACCCCTTCTCCTCTGAGCCTCGACTGCTCACCCCGAATCACTATTCGGGCGACCCCCGTGGATGCTGAGGTTTTCTCAACCAATGTTTCATCCAATTTGAAATAACACTTTCCCGTTTTCCTTCTCCAAGATCCAAGGTGGCTTATATTGTCTCTGCTCACAGGCGATGTTCTGGCTTGGGCCTCCCCCATCTGGGAACAGAGGTTGGATCCTACACAGAATCTCGCATGTTTCACCAAAGAATTCAGACGAGTCTTCCATACTCCGGGCAGTAAGGTAACTGCTGCCTCTTTGTTTCACATCTCCCAAGGAAATCGTCCGGTGGCCAGATACACCTTAGAGTTTCACCCCATCGCGGCCGAGACAGGATGGAACAAAAAGGCCTTGTCAGCATCTTTTTGGCAGGGACTATCAGAACCCCTTATGGATGAACTCGCTGCCCAGGAACACCCTATGGACATGGACGAACTGATCGCTGTCTGTATCCGGGTAGATAAACATCTACAAGAGAGGAAAGCTGAATGCTCGCGCCTTTGCCCACTACCGGCCAGATTACCCACTTTACATTTTTTTCCTGCAGATCCTCCCATCTCTGACAATCCGGAACCCATGCAGCTGGGAAGTAATAGATTGTCCTTCATGGAAAAGCAGCGCAGTCGCTCTGCAGGACTCTTTCACTACTGCGCCTTCAAAATGTCTCTGTAAAGCGCTACGTAAAACTAGCAGCGCTATACAAGAACAGGTTATTATTATTATTATAAGGCATTTCTGTAGTACAACCATGTAGACACAAAGGCATGGACTAGTGACTCAAGGTTCAAAGGTGACAGGAGTGGACACAAGCTCTGAAGCAGCTTCAGATAAAAAAACAGACTTAACAACTAAGGCCACTTAGGCTTGCATGTTGAGACTATGGTCAAAGAGGATGCCGAGGTTACGAACCTGGGACATTGGCAGCGGCTGTACACCATTGTCTAGTGGCAGCTTGCAAAACCCCTGTCTCATGCTCAGTCGTCTAACCAAACCCATACTCATTAGTTCAGTCTTATCAGGCTTGAGCTTCAGCCAATTCATCTACTGTACATCCATGCTGCCACCTTGTCTAGACACGCTGTCAGTGTGACAATAGACATCCGTAGGCTGCACTGGAAAGAAACATAGATTTGTGTGTCATCAGCGTACTGGTGGCACTTCAGATCATGCTTCCGGATGATATTGCCCAGAGGTCTTACATGCACAGGTGCAATCACAGGTGCAGTTACAGCATCGACCCTTGAGGGACCTAAAGGAGACAGGTCCCACCTGTGACACATGGGACCCCATAGTCACCTGCTGGTCAAGCCATGCAGGAATGAGGCAACCCATTGTAATGCAGTCCCACCAATACCAGCTTGATCCCTCAGGAGGTGCAGTATAACCACATGATCAATTGTATCGAAGGCCATTGAGAGATACAACATGACAAGGGCAGAAATACAGCCTTTGTCCATGGCTATCAATATGTTATCTGCCATACAGACCAGGCTTACTCAGTTCCATGACCGACTCTAAAGTCAGATTGTGTGGGGTCAAAGAAGTTGACCCTTTGCCGACAATCTTCCAACTGGGTGAAAATTACCCTCTCCAATACCTTCACTACCATGGGAAGGTTGGAGATTGGTAGAACAGCCACATATAGACCCGATTTCTTCAACAGGAAATGGACAGTGCCTTTTTTAAGGCTACCAGCACTTTCCCCACAGTGGGATTCATGATCTCAACCAACCACAGAGCCCCTGCATCAATGGTCTCTTTCAGGAGCCATGATGGACAGGGATCCATGTCACAAGTGGTCCTGTTCATCTCAGCCATGATTGAGAGGAAATCCGAGATTGAGATGACGCCGAAGTCTTCCAAGACAAGCTTTGCCTGTGGTGTGAGGCAGACCACTGGTCTAATCGGGGGATGAATAGTGGAACAGATGTGTGTGATCTTATCAGAAAATAATTGATTGAATTCACCACATTGATCCTCATTTCAACAAATCTTGACGGAGGAGCAGTCTGGGTAAACCAGGCTGCTCACCATCCTGAAGAGTTCTTCTAGATGCTTCCTTGCAGAGTCGATCCTCAGGGTGAGTTGGCTTTCTTCACCCTGAAAACAGCACATAATACCCCCGTTTACATATCTTCAAGGCTATTCGATCAGCATCCTGGCGGATATTCAACCACTGGCACACTTTTCTTCGGCGATCCAGCCACAGGTACTGGAACTTGCAAGAATACCATGGTGCATTTGTGGAACTGCGAGCAGGCATTCTCCGATGAGGAGCCACTACATCCGTGGCTGCATGGAGAGCCAAGTTGTACTTCTTGATTGCCGACAGAGATGTTGTCGTCCAGTGCAAATGAGGACAGATGGGCCCCAAGGGCAGCCCTAAACTTAAAGGACTCAAGCAGCCTCCTAAGCTGTACCCAAGCTGCCTTGAGCCCACCACTCATTTTAACTTGGAACTAACTATATCATTCTCCTCATTCTCCCCTGCAGGTATGCTCATTTAATTCACCTGAGCCCTTCTGATCAAAATCAAGCCCATTCCTGAAATGTCTATTCTTTAATTTGGTATGCGATGTAGGTGTCGTGTTTGTGTTGTGTGACGAATAAAATACTCTATGTAAATATAAGATACACTAGTAGCACGCTGTGTAAGTGTAAGTGTAAACATTTTAAAATGATGGTACTGTGCAGATATTGAGCGGAAAGAGTGCATATCTGTTTGTAAGTGCTATCAGACATCTAGCTGTAGCTTATATTTACATACTGTACACAGTATTTTATTCTTCACACAACTGACTCCACACACCTTACTGTAGCTGGTAAAGAAATGTGCAACAATCTTTATTGTTATGCTGCTGTTATATTGTATGTACTGTATATGTTTGGGATTTGTGTTTATACTTTGTTTCAACTAAGGGGTGGCCGATGTCTAGGTGCCCCCTCTGTTTCAAGGGCCACTGGTTTTGGCGCAGTTCTCTTTGCTCCAGGTGTGGTGCTTTCTTTAAAAGAGTTTCATTCTATTGCATCTGTATCTTGAGAAAGGTCCTAGAGTGGGATCTAAATGTTGATCTGTGAATAAAATCTTTATGCATCATTTTTAGTTCCCGAGAGTGTCTATTTTTGTGTATCTACTAGGGTGCAAAATAGTATCTATCATATGACCCGAAAATACTATCATACTTATGCAAAGAAAAATCTATTTATTTTCTTAATATTGTCTCAGATAAACAAACCCTTTCCTATTATTATATTTAATACTAAATATGAATGCCATGTGTCTCCTGATTACACAGGCACTATATATGTGTAACCCATGTGTGTCCGTCCTCCCCCCCCCCCCGGTCGCAGATTGGACCTCTAGGGTGTAGTAAGGGCTGGCTACATGCATGTTGGTGGTGCATACCGGTGAGGAACAGGAGGGCCTGAGTCTCCCGCGTTGGTATTGGGGATAACAGGGAGAGGCTTCTGGGGTATATGCCTTCATCTTTAGTGGTGGTGGTGCAGCGCCTCCATCTCTGGTGAAAACCTAGGGAATAGGCTGGAATCCTCCCAGAGAAGCCCTGGTCCCAGGGCGAGAGATTCCAATCTCACACACAGTCTTTTGTATAAAACAGCAATATCTCTTTATTGTACTCACAGCAGATCAGTAACAGCACACAGAAGCACGCTGGTATCAGGTACAGGGTCTCTTCTCTCCTCAAACTGCACACCCTCAGGATGGTCTGTGGGTGCTCACTGTGTCCCTGCCTCCACCCCAAGCCGCAGGCGCTCAGGGTGGGGCTAGCTCTTCCCTCACTCCCTAGGCAGGGTGAGAGGCACTGGTCCACCACTTGCTAACTAGGCTCTACTCCTCTGGAACCTAGCTAGCTCACACAGTCTGACAGTCCAGCCAGACACTCCAACTCCCACAGACTGACGCAGAACACACAGGAACTGCAACTAAATAGAGACAGCCCTGGCCATCACGATGTCAGCAGGCCCCTCCCCTGTGTCTCTGCCTTTCCACACAGAGTCAGGTGGCCTACCTCCTCCAATCAGGGCAGGGCTTGAAGCAGGGAAAACCCATGTTAACTTCTGGCGGCCTGCCCTTAATAAGACTTACACCAGTAGGAGAAAGATATATAGCCCCCATTTCTTACCGGGGCTACACTCAGGTGGAATCCAATGGTCCCCACTTGGATCTAACTTTAGCAGCACCATCCTGCAGGCGAACAATCTGGAAATACAAAACACATTTGCAGGTTATGATATTCATTGAACCATTCACCAGATGGTATTATAACAACAGTACGGTTACTCCCAATGGGGAGAACCACTAATAATAATGTTTTGGGTCAGTACCTTCCTCCCATTGTGGTTAGTTATAGTAATGTAGTAGGGCTGTACCGACCCAGACTCCGGCCAGTATATCACACTGTGCATGTATATGCACCGCCCCACACTCCAGGCCCGGACCACCTCACTGATTCGGTCCTCATTGTGGTAACCCGCCTTACCAAACTTTGTTCTCAAGTACTCTCGCATGGCCTCCCTGAGCCAACTATCTCTGTGCTCCTCTATTTCCCTCATTATGGGTTCAGGTACATAAGGGTACTCGTACACGTGGGACTATCTATACCTGGCCACTATGGCCCTGTCTGCCCGGCTCAACTTGGGAAGCTTCCTATGACCCGCCCTGCTTGGCAGTACCCAAAACTCTGGTTCTACTGGAGCAATGTCATCATACAAAATTCTAGGCCCCTTAGGAAGGATGATCTTTTGTTTTATCTCTTGAAACCTGTGTTCTAGCTCATCTGCCACCTCCTGGGGAGTATAGGCACCTACCGCCCACCAATGGTCTACTATGTTGCTCCTTATTAACAAGAACCTGGTACGGTCCATACCTTTGTAGTACCCAGTGAACAGGGGTGCCCACCACTTGTCACGGTGCTCGTACTCAGACACTGCACTAGAAGTACCTGTCTCTGACTCAGCTTGGGATGATACACCGGACGTGACCGCCTCAGTAGAGTGCGAGCAACTGCGTCTACCTTTCGCGTTAATGTAGATGGTTGGGTTAATTTTGTGGACCACTTTGCTTACAGGCCCTGCCTCCGCAGTAGTGTGGGACCCTCGGGCCCTCCCTCTAAACACAGGAGAAAATTACATTGGATTAGGCACACGTATCACATTATCATATGATACTTCCCCATCAGATCCCTCGTCACTCAGTTCCCAATCCCTCAAATCCTTGGAGTACTTGGGGTTCTTACTTAACTTATCCCCGCTAGGTCCCGATGTCATGACTCTTGACTGAGCAGGGGCAGTGGCCAGGGTGATGGCGCTAGGGGCTGGGGCAATGTCCGAATCAATGTCCAGCAAGCAGGTAATGCCACGGCCACTGGGCACTTTCTTGCTTGCCCTCTCCGGCGTGCTTCGTGCTCCTCAGTGAACGCCATGGCGGTCAAGGTTGGCAAGTGCAGCCGCCATGGCGGCTCCTCGGGCCGCAAAGATGGCCACCTGTCCTCCGTGCCAGCTGGAACCGGAAGTGTCATCATCGTTGCCTCCTGCAGAATCTCCATCCGCTCCGTGGTCACGCATCGGAAGTGCGTCGAAGACTGGAAGGGGCGGTGGTGGATCATCCGGTCCACAGACGGGTAAGTATGCCACAAGCCTCTCCTTCTCGTTCTCTGCAGGTTCCTTCGTCGCCTGGCGGGAGTAAGGGGGTGGTGGAGTCTCTTACCGCTCCGCTGCTGGCTGATGGCCTCTGGTTCCTCCGGAGCCATTTCGGATCCCGTCTCCGCCGCACTGGGAGTCACCACGGCCGTGGGACTTCTACGGGCCTCAGGCCGCACCAGCGCTCGAAGTCGGTGGGTGTCCGGACTCATCTGCTCCCTCTCTCCGGTAAGTGGACCGCCATCTTTCTTACAGCTGGGGTGGTTCGCCGGTAGGCGCATCGCCACCGATGAAACGCCATCTTCTTCCTCCGAAGATGACTTGGTCGGATCCTCCGCTAGGGAGACACCTGGGTCTTTTGCGGCCCCGCCAGTGGTTAGTGGTACGAAACGGGCCCGCTCCGGTACCTCCACTGCGGTCGCGCTCTTCTCCGCCGGATCTCCGCTCAGCTCTGTAGTTGGCTGGGCCTTGGTTCCCACCTCAGCAGGGGTGCAGGGAACTAGGGCATCCTCATCTGTTGTCTCCGCCACCTCCGTTACGGTTCCCGGAGAGGCACCCAGAGGGGTCTTTAGCATGGGCCATGGCTTATTAGGCCATAGGTAGTATGTGCCACATTGAGGGCATCGTGCTTTGGTGCTTGCGGCCGTTCCGGGTGTCCTGCAGTGGACGCACAGGCACCGGAGGAACTCCCGGCCCTCGATCTCCACCACCAGGAAGCCTCCTGGGAGCTGGAAAATCGTAGTGCTTAGTTCTGACATATTGCACGCAGGGGTTGAACAGTTCAATAATTCAGCTCCTTGCTCTTCGAATGCCAGATGGAAGTGAAGTTCCTCGCTCTCACTTCCTGCCCCTCCCTTCACTGGGGAGGACGCTCCTGATTGGCTCTCCTTGTGCCCCCTCCCTCTGGTGGAAACAAGAGGAGGGGCACTCCTTCTCTCAGTGTGACGTGGCCTTGTCTGTTGGCCAGTCACAGCACAGGTGGGTGGGCTTTCGGCTTTTGCGCCGCTCCGCTCCTTTTGCAGGGGATCTAGGTTTGGCGCCAAACCCCTGCACATCTCCCTCCACATCTCTGACAGTCTCTTTGCACGCTTCACGTGCGCGATCCAGGATTGGCGGGAGTCGCCATTTTAGTTCGGCTGCTAACTGCTGGGCCGTGGATGGCGCTGCGGTCGCCATTTTTAACTCTTTCGGGCTCCGCAGAGCACATGTAGGGATGGCCGCCATCTTTGATGAGCCCTCCAAATGTATATGTGCACTATTCTCAGTGTCTAGGGCATAACTCGTTCCTAGACACTGACTGCTCTCACACTGCTCTCTGAACTCTCTCGGCATGCTTTACCCACTGATATGATGTGGCATACCCCAGGCTAAGCAGAACTCTTTCTCTGTGCACCGCACTCGCTGACGGTTCCTACAAGTACTCTGTGGTGTGTTTTATGAGGGTGCTGGCTAGTGTACCCGGGCATCTCCCTAAGGTACAGGCGTCTCCTACTTTTGGCCACTTATAGTGCGGGCCCTGGGCCATGGTCCCTGGATTAGTTAACAGGCTAACCCCCCCAGTTGACTTACACAATCTGCCACAAGGGACTAGGACAGCTATAGCTCCACACCCATATTACATAACCCTCTTATGGCACCCAGGGCGTACTGTGCGGGAATCCACACTCCCCTGGCTACCCCTGGTATTACATGCCCTACTCTCTCCAGTACTTGCACGGAAGGTGCACTTCACTCTTCCCGCTCTGCCGTTCTGAAAGCCTGTCCTGTTCTGGATCTCAGCAGCGCCTCCAAATGTAACCCATGTCCTCCCCCCCTCCTGTCGCAGTTTGGACCTCTAGGGTGTAGTGAGGGCTGACTACATGCATGTTGGTGGTGCATACCTGTGAGGAACAGGAGGGCCTGAGTGTCCCGCGTTGGTATTGGGGATAACAGGGACAGGCTTCTGGGGTATATGCCTTCATCTTTAGTGGTGGTGGTGCAGCGCCTCCATCTCTGGAGAAAACCTAGGCAATAGGCTGGAATCCTCCCAGAGAAGCCCTGGTCCCAAGGTGAGAGATTCCAATCTCACACACAGTCTTTTGTATAAAACAGCAATGTCTGTTTATTGTACTCACAGCAGATCAGTAGCAGCACACAGCAGCAGCAGTAGTCACAGCACACACGCTGGTATCAGGTACAGGGTCTCTTCTCTCCTCAGACTGCACACCCTCAGGATGGTCTGTGGGTGCTCACTGTGTCCCTGCCTCCACCCCAAGCCGCAGGCGCTCAGGGTGGGGCTAGCTCTTCCCTCACTCCCTAGGCAGGGTGAGAGGCACTGGTCCACCTCTTGCTAACTAGGCTCTACTCCTCTGGAACCTAGCTAGCTCACACAGTCTGACTGTCCAGCCAGACACTCCAACTCCAACAGACTGACCCAGAACACACAGGAACTGCAACTAAATAGAGACAGCCCTGGCCATCATGATGTCAGCAGGCTATGTCTCTGCCTTTCCACACAGAGTCAGGGGGCCTACCTCCTCTAATCAGGGCAGGGCTTGAAGCAGGGAAAACCCATGTTAACTACTGGCGGCCTGCCCTTAACAGGACTTACACCAGTAGGAGAAAGATATATAGCCCCCATTTCTTACCGGGGCTACATATGTATAGAGTTATGTACTTTTTTGGCCATTACAGACCCCAAAATTAGCATTTTTTTACTGAATACGATATATAAGGTGTACAAGTCAAAACTACCCCCTAGCAGAAAATGCCCCAAAAGTATATATTTTATAAAAATACATGCTCTGAGGTATTTAAACATGGGTAGCATGTTTTTCTTTGGTGATAGTCCTGCAGATGATGGGGGGAAGTGGTGGGGACCACCACTGCCCCCAACCCATTTGCCCCTTCTGGAGTGTGTTTGAGTCGGGGTTGGGGTTTCCCTTGGCTCACCTCTGGGTGGTCAATGTTTGCAATTATTTATTTAATAATATGAATAACATAATACAGTAATAGTGCTCTTGTGTGCACATGTAATAGCAATTAGATATAGTAAGAATGTTTGCTTAATATTTAGGGTTTGAGAGAAGTTGTGTACTGCACTTTAACCAAGTTCTGGGTGCATTACAGTACATATTTGACCCTTACTATCAATGGTCCATGGATCGACACTTTTTTTATGACATGGGGGGGCATGCGATACCATCCCAACTACAGCCTGTGGTCGATAGAGTTGTGTGTTGATTTTAACAAGAGGTTTTTCATTTTCTTTAATGTTGGTGTTGCCAGTTTTCTCTCTGTATTAAAATGTATAGAAAGCAACAGAGCATGAGATTATATTTTGCTAGATCAAGCAATTCTAATACAGATAATTTTGACGCAGCCAGGTAGTATACAAGATAAAGGGCAATGCACTGGTATACAGTGTAACAAACATTCAGCACATGTATATCTTTCATATTTTTTTTGCATAGTAAGTACTGAAATACAATGATTTTCTCCTTTTCTCTGCAGGTTTTCATTAATAAAGAAAGCAGGCAGGAGAATCAAGCACCCAGAGAGACAGTCTTCTTTGTTTGGGGGAGGGAGGGTTGATGCTGGTGGTTGAGAATGTTGTGAGGCGGGGCAGTGTTTGGGAAAGAAGGCTGGGGGGAGGTGGATGGGTGACAGTGGAGTGTGTGTGTGTGTGTGTGTGTGTGTGTGTGTGTGTGTGTGTGTGTGTGTGTGTGTGTGTGTGTGTGTGTGTGTGTGTGTGTGTGTGTGTGTGTGTGTGTGTGTGTGTGTGTGTGTGTGTGTGTGTGTGTGTGTGTGTGTGTGTGTGTGTGTGTGTTTATTGCTTTTTTCTGTGTAAACATACTAAATAAACATTTATAAGTAATTTTCATAATGTACAAATAAAGTGAATTTAATCATTATAAAACAATAAAAGAACATGTTAATTAAAAATGTGTGGGGGGGGGGATTTATTTGTATGTAAAATGAAAAACAGAAAACCAATATTTGAGTTATCTTTCTAATTTATTTAATGAGCAATTTAATGAGGAAGGTTCCAGAAGGTTCCATAGTGCAATGTGACATGGGCAATGAAATGTGACTGTAACAATGTTGCATTCAGTATTGGACCATGTCCAAGTATGTGGGTGGATGCATTGAATGTTTTAATCAGTATTAACCATATTATGTTTATCTTTATAGGGGCCTATTGAGGTAGCTTCGATGTTATCACTGCAACATCAAACGTGTTTTCATGTTCCTACTGAACGATATGAATTTGGTCAAAAACTAGTATTCAGTAAGTGTTCTGACAAGAAAATTACCTTTACAACAAAAGACAGGGGTGCCCAATGCTACATCAAATTGACAAAACATATATGGTAATAAGTATAAAGTTTAAATAATTCAATAATAATAGTAATTACTTGTTTTTTTAGTTAAACCCTTTGGCCAAAGCGTCGTAAGCCTGCATACCAAACGTCAAGGTAAACCAAAAATGCAGGTCCTAACACTAAAACTGTGAACCCTTCCTTTTACCTCTGTATGAGGGGAAGCAACTGCAGTGAGTTGTCCATTCAGCACATTACCAGAACCTCCCAAGTTTAAAGATGGGGAGGGGTGAGCTCTGGGGGGAGGTGCCACCTACCCCATTTAACTGTTACCAGTCAGAAATTGATTAACACACACATATTCCCAGGTAGCTCAAACTCCCACACCCACCACATCATGATTATATATTTATGCCAAAATGAGTGCTACTGAGCGTGGCAAATGTATACAAAAAAAGACAGGGGTGCCCAATGCTACATCAAATTGACAAAACATATATGGTAATAAGTATAAAGTTTAAATACTTCAATAATAATAGTAATTACTTGTTTTTTTAGTTAAACCCTTTGGCCAAGAAACAGACCCACTCGGATGAAGCTATTTCTGACTTGCAGTAGAAACAGGAGGAGGTTAAAATAAAGGCCTTCCGTCTCAGTGTAGAGATTGGATTACTGTATGTCATGAGTCTCGGAGGCTCTCGAAAGGAGATTGACTGCCTCAGTACAGACCTTGAAGTCTCTTTAAGAGAGATTTGCAGTCTCTGTGCCAGGCGGTAAGTCTCCCAGAAAGAGTTTCACAGCCTAGGTACTGAGCGGGAGATCTTCCAGAAAGAGGTCCATACACTCAAGATAGAGCTGGATGTTTCTTACCAAGACGTCAACCGTATTCGGACAGAGGTGGACATATCACACAGTGAGGTTCATACTCTCCACAAAGCACTGGATGCCTCACACCAAGAGATCAGTAGTTGCCGCACAGAACTGGAAGTCTCTAAAAAGGAACTTCACAGTCTCGCTGAGAAGCTGGACATCTCTCAAAAAGCTATCCTCAGTCTTATTATGGATCTTAATGTCTCTCAGAAGGAGCTTCACACCCTTAATGTACTGTAGAGATATGAGTCTCACGCTAGGAGCAAAAAACAAACAGAAAGGTTCCCTCATGAATGCACTCAGATAGATATAGTGAGGTTAGTGAATTCTGATTAAAATCAATTTAATGAATAATAAAAATATATTTGTACAGAGGGGCGTGTAAGAAGGTCCAAGACCACCCCTAATGACATACCAAAAGAAACTTCCACATCAAATCAGTGGGGAAAAAGACCTAAGGGAACACTACACATGGCCAAATGGTATATAGGCTAGAGTATATAGGGATTCATTCCAATAGAAAAAAGTACCTGCCTGCAGTAAAGCAGTACTATTAAATAAAAAAAATGGTAGTATAATAAAATAATAACTACCGGTACTGAGTCTAGAGGAATATAATCAAGTAGCACAAAATAATTACCAAAAAGTGGCCAATCTAAAGTATAGAGTTAGTGCCACATATTAGTGTACATGTATAACAGCGTATAGTCACAACACAAGCACACGTTGGTAAATAACGGTTACCTACAAACATAAGAACATCATAATCCGTAAATGAGGACAATATAGTGAAGAAAATAGGACCCTAAATAGGGCTAGCATAAAATATGCATATGTAGAGCCCAGAGGCATGGTTCAGTGACCGTATCCAGTTATAGCCTCTTAAACCATAAATATCATAAACATTCACAAATATATGAAAGGTAAATGTGTATAGGATAATATGGTGGGATCATCAGAGATCATCACAAGTAAATACAAGAAGTGATAAGTATGATACTAGAGTCCTCAAAATAAAGTCAGACACTTTGTGAGTACAGTATATGAAACAAAGTGTAAGAACACATGCTGGTAATGTGTGAGTGCTACAATATCAAAGCACTCGTAGTAGGTATTAGAAAAGCACAGACAGCAGTAATAGTACTAGTTGTCAATTACCACTGTGACATGGAATCAAAGTACTCCTGAATAGACCCCATGAAGTGCATGATAACACTGTAATGCATAAGGAAAAAGCTGAGAAACAGTGTACTTAGCTTAGTTTCAGTTCATTGGAGCTGATTCATGCTGCCCATAAAAGAGACACGAGCAGGAGCTCCAGCTACAATGTAGCTGACACGTGTATCGAGTGCTGCGGAGTGATGTCACGCTGTAGAGTCACCTGACGTACGTTTCGCGCTGGGACGCGCTTTCTCAAAGGTGAGTGCATGCTGGTAGCATAGACAATTTATAGCAGATGGTTGTCATGGCGAACATGAGGGTGATTTAACCCCTGTGTTGCCGCTGGTTAACCTGTCGTGTGGCCAAATACTGTCAGTGTGTATTCTAAAGTGTTTGAACAGGCAGAGAGACAGCATGATTAGTGGTAACTGCTGTACAATTCCACATTAATGTAACAAAGTGGTGAGATATACAGTAGTCACACTGAGAGTCAGTGAATATGCAAAGGCTCTCAGTAATATTAAGAAGCTCGTAATTACACAGCTGTAAAGAACTTAGGCACATACCAAATCAGTATAGTAGTGCTCATAGAGGGAAAAACATACATAGACATTAAGGACCCAAAGTAATAACTCCAGTTTAGGGTCCAGAATAATCCCATAAGGCATAAAGGTGTATATGCATAGATGTAAATATCAGTACAAGGTTGTAGATTAACCAGCCAAAAGCATATAAGCCTAATGTCTGAGTATCAGAAAACATGCATATGGTTAGACACCACAACCAAACTCAAATATTGGGGATAAGAATCACAGAGTCGTGATCAGGCACAGGGGATTAAATGAAGGGGGAGAAAACGAACTCCTCATTCAGACCCTGAGGGCTGAGTGTTCCTAGATTGTAAATTCAACGAGACTCTCGTTTGAGAATCTCGTTTTCCCAATCTCCCCCTCTACAGTGACTAGACACAGCTTCAATACCTATGAACTGCAGGACAGTGGCTATGCCCTGATGATGGTTATGTACATGGTTGGCTATGGGTGTGTCGCGGTGATTACGAATGTCACACAGATGTTCCAACACTCTATGCCGAAGTTGTCTCTTGGTTTTTCCTATGTACTTCTTGTTACAGGAACATACAATCTGGTATACAGTATGACCCAAACTGTCCTGCAGTTAATAAATTGTTTTATTACAAAGCTGTGAGTGTCGTCCCAGTTCTTAAATCTTTTGGTTGGTATGCATGATGAACAGGCCCTGCAATTATGACATTTGAAGAAGCCAATGGATCTGTTGGCCAGCCATGTACCTGTAGTTGGTCGCTGGTAGTGGCTATGGACCACAAGATCGCGGATACTGGTGGCTCTTCTGCTGACCAGAGTGGCTCTTTCATTCAGTACCTCGTCATGAAGAACATACCAATATTTGTTCAGAATATTAGTTATTTCTGCCCATTGGTTGTTGAACGTGCCGACGAAGCGAATGATCTGTTTGTCATTCGTAGGAATCATTCTGTCAGTGTGGCTCTTTGATAGGGCTTTTTGACAGATCTATTGCTATATCCACGTGCCTTAAATCTAAGCTTCATAATTGAAGCTTCTTTTTCAAAGTCCTCAAAAGATGAGCAGTTCCTCCTCAGGCGTAAAAATTGACCAACGGGAATGCCCGTGATTTGGTGTCTATGGTGATGACTAACAGCTCTGAGGAGGCTGTTGGTGGCAGTAGCTTTGCGATGAAGGGATGTTTCTAGGGTGCCCTGTGAGGATCTCGTGATGGTAAGATCAAGAAACGTAATGCTTTTTTGACTAATCTCAGATGTAAGTCTGAGATTAAGGGCATTCGTATTGAGCTGTCCAATTAACTCAAAGAGTAACTGAGTACCCTTCCACAGGACGAAGATATCATCTATATACCTCATCCACAATATAATGTGTGAGGTATACAGATGATATCGCTCCTGGAAGACCACCTCTGCCTCCCACCAGCCAAGATAGAGATTCGCATAGGTGGGGCGCAGGTGGTCCCCATGGCAGTGCCTCGGAGCTGATGATACAGTTTCTCATCAAAAATGAAGAAGTTATGGGTAAGGATGAACCGTAACAAATCCACAACTAAAATGTTGTGGTTGCTAAAATCACAACTTCGTGTCTGAAGTTAATACTCAACTGCCTTGATGCCCTTATCGTGTATTATTGATGTACTGCACCGACACACTTTATTCGAGCAAATACCCAGTATGTACCTGGCAGATACCTGGAATGCGACGCTCCTCACCTCTGACAAGCCCTGTTGCATTTGCCTTCCCAGCCTGGGTTCATGCCTGGCTGACGGGCGGCTGATCTGTTAAATGATAATGATTAGGATTTAATAGGCTGCAATGCTTCGCGTGTCTACCAGATGGCATAAATTCATGAATTGTAATGCAGTATATATATATATATATATATATATATATATATATATACTGTGCAGTATTGCAGCCAGCGGGAATAAAATGCTTCAATCCCTGCCTGGAAAATAACGCAATGCACTCGGGCAGAAAACAGTCACAAACCTCAATACACCCGGGTATACCCGAATTCGTGGGACTAGCCGAGCTCGAATAAAGTGTGTCGCCAGTGTATTTAAGGATTCCACATCTAAGCTGATGAGTAGTGTGTCATCTTCTATCGACACATCATTGAGCCTATTCAGGGCGTCCTTTGTATCCCTCGGGTATGAGGGTAAGGAGGTGACAAAGGGACGAAGGACCTGATCAACATATACGCTACACTGCTCAGTCAAATTAGAAATTCCTGAGACAATAGGGCATCCAGGGGAGTTTTAAGACCCTTAGGAATTTTGGGAAGGGAATAAAAGGTGGCAATCTTAGGGGTTTTATTGAGGAGTGCCTCACTCTCTTTCTTAGAGAGGACCTTAGTATAGATTCCTTGATCCAAAATCAATTTCAGGTCTCGCATATATGTAGTTGTGGGATCAGTTTTCAGAAGAGCATAGCAGTTCCTGTCAGAAAGTAAGGAGAGTCTCAACAGAACTGTGTAAATGGAAGGAGGACTACAAGGAGGCACTGAATATTATAGAGACTGTATAAAGAGAAAATACAAGGCTGAAAAAAGAAAATTCTGATTTGACTGACCACATCAATGAAAAGAATGAAAAGCTGCACGAGCTTGAAAAAATGAAACTACTGGAAGATGAAAAGTTAGGAGCATTGGAGCAACGTACACAAGCAGAGCATGTATTACAGAGCCAGCTGAAAGAGCTGCATGCGCATCTACAGAATGCCAAAGAGAAGCAGCGATCTCTGCAGGAAGAAAATCTGCAGGCTGCTAAAAAAGTACAAGTGCTGCGGGAACGTTTGATTACCCAGTGTGTCCCTGCAGAGCAGCATGAGGAACTGAAGCCTACCCAGAACATCACCAGAGCATCGCTGGAGGCTAAGCTTAGGGGCCAGGTGACACGGTACAAGAGGGAGCACAAGAAGATCCAGAAACTGAGTATAACAGGGGAGTTATCCCTGTTCAGGAAATGTGCCTCTAATCCAGCAGTGTGGTGGTTAACTGCTGGTAGTCAATTAACCAACACCACCTGGCTGATTAGGTTTGTTAGAAAAACCTGCCTTTGAAGACAGGAAGGGAGATTGTTCCTGAGTCTCACAAGTTGTGGGACTGACCATAGGGACAGACGTCTTGAGCCTACCAGAAGAGGCTTCCAGCAAGACACAGGGGAAAGTACTTCTAAACCTGGATCCTGATGTTGCCTTATCGCCCAAAGGTGTGGACACCAGAAGAACAAAGAAGCCTTCCCCTACAAGAAACAGATAAAACTTTTCTTTATAAGACTTTTTGTATATCTGCACATATCAAGATATATGTTTGGGGCTGGGAGACATGCTAATCTAAAGGAAGTTGTGGACTGCATAGGTTTCACTAGAAATAATCCCAAGTGGAACAGAAGCTTTGTTGACCCCTTATTTGCATATGTTTGGATGATTTTCTTATGTTAAAGAAACAGGTGCAATAAAAGCCTTATTTAATTTCACCTTAAAAAAGTCTCCATTGCATACCTCTGTGCACGTCCTCCTACATATGGTGTCAGAATTGGGACTGAGGTGGCCCTTGAAGTTAAAAGGGGCCCCGGAGATTGCCTGTGAATTTTGTTTGTGCTTTTTGCCTACAAACAGCCTGAGCAACATAAACAAAGATCTCATGCAGCAGAGATCAGAGTTAAAGGGATACACACCCAGGCAGGAAATCTACACTGCACTGAAACCCACAAAACCACAGATGGACTCTTTTCCCCGATTCCAAGAGGAGAGAGAAAGACTATGCTGAAGCAGGTAAACCTTATTTGCCTATCACGATAAAGTGTAATATGGTAATTGAAATAGGGGTTTTGTCTTCTAGCCATAGTCAGGGTTCAAGAAGTAAGTTAGCCCTTAAAAGGGATAGGCGTTTGTTGTTTTCAAATGTTTCGCTGAAGCAGTGAATACAGATGGTGACCCACGAGCGGTACGGATTCTGCAAGTAAAGGCTGCCACACCGCATAGGACTACCAGCTGTGAATGGAGTATATGCAGAAAAGTGTGAAAATTGATGCAAGGCTATGCTGAAGCAGGGGAGTTTTCAGTAAACAAGCGCTGAGGGTAAAATTGCCCTACTGGGGAAAAAGGAATTGCTGAGCTTTGTATAAGGTATCTCAAAGCCAATTGTTGAGTGTTGAGTCTCCCTGCCGGGAGTGAAAGAAATATTCCACTGCAAAGAATATATATATTTTTTTCTGCAAGTAAAAGTCTGTCTATGTATCTTGGGAGTAAAACAGGCACCCAACGTGTGAAGAGTGAATGCCATAATACCCAAAGTTGAGACTGAAAATTACTGAACTCAAGCAGAAAACAACATTATTTGGCTGAAGCGGAGGGATTGCACCTAGCAAGTAAATGGTGTAAAGCAAACAGAAGTTTTTACCTAGCAACTGCACATCCAGTATACCTCATGAGAGAGAATGTGTGCACAGCACTGCTGATATTGTAAAACTTAACCAAGGGGGAAAAAAGTCTACAGAGATGCCTGTGAGAGCTACGAGCTCTACAAGCAAAATATGCCCACCTGTAGGAGTACCACAATTGGGGATTCTAGCAAATACAGTGGCAACAGCTGCAATAGCGCCTGCTGAGGTCAGGAAGAAAATTACACCTGATAGCCCCAAAACGGAGGACAAGATGCAGCGTTCCTGTAATGAACCCTACCCCACGGAAGAGTGGCCCTTCCAGTCCAATAAAGAGGAAGACCTCTCTTACGGGGAACCCGAACCGAGTCACACCCACAAAACACCCAAGAATGGTGGGGGTGCCTGAACTCGGCACGAACCGAAAAGACCGCTCCCTATGATGACAAATATGATCGGCAGGAGACAGAGCGGGAGCAGCAGATCACCAAATATTTCTGTCAGCTAAAGCAACTGCAAGAAAAGCCTGGCGTATACAATGAAGCCGCTGAAGTATCAAATAAAGAAGGAGATCCCAGTTTTTCTGATGGGACGGAGTCATCCAAAACAAAAAGGCGGAAAAAGAAAAAGAAAAGCGGTTTTTCACTTATCGTGGAAGGAACAGACATGTCCGCAGATCCTGTGGAGAAAAAAGGGGACCGAGTTGCCCTGCAGCCTAGAGAAAATGGAGAATTCATCCCGCGGATAACCGAATATCCAGAGGGCCCAAGGCAGAAGTCGTGTACCCCAAAGAAGTGTCTGTCCGGTGCCAACAGTGAGGAACCCTCAACCAACCATCCCAGGGAAGCAGAGCCGGATCCAGTGAGTGTCGATCCCTTGACCAGCCCTGAAGATGCCCTTATAAATGCTAGGCATGACTGTGATATGCTCCGTGAACAATTGATACAAAAGAAAGATGGTTACACAGAGCTACAGAAAAATAACGTGAAGCTACAGAAAGATGTACTCACAATTTACTCTTTGGCCAGGACAGTATTGGACGATCTCAAGACTGAGCTAGATGCTGCAAACACTACAAAGGCCACCATGGTGGAAAAGCAGAGCCAATCCGATAAAATGATGGCTAAGCTGAAGCGGAAGTATGAGGAGGCACTGAAGGAGATTACAGTCTTTCAGCAAGAGGTTCACGGTCTTCGCCTAGAACTGAATGCCTCACAACAAGAGCTCAACCGTGTCCGGACAGAGGTGGACGTATCCCAGAAGGAGGTTCATACACTCCTCAAACCACGAGATCGGCACCTGCCGCACAAAACTGGAAGTCTCTAAAAAGGAACTTCACAGTCTCACTGAGGAGCTGGACATCTCTCAAAAAACTAACCTCAGTCCTAATATGAATCTGAAAGTCTCTCTGAAGGAGCTTCAGACCCTCATCCTAGATATGGAAGTCTCCCGCCAGGAGACTGTCATTCTCAAAGCAGATGTGCGTAAATGGAAGGAGGGACACATGGAGGCCCTGAAAATTACAGAGACTGCAAAAAGAGAAAACTTAAAACTGAAAGAAGAAAATTCTCATTTGACAGACTACGTCAAGGAAAAGAATGAAAAGCTGCACGAGCTTAAAGAAATAAATAAACTTTTGGAAGATGAGAAGTTTGAAGCAGAGCACTGACTGCAGAACCAACTGCATGGTCTGCGTACACACCTCCAGAAGGCCGAGGAGAAGCAGAAAACTCTGCAGGAAGACAATCTGCAGGCTGCGAAAGAAGTACAAGTGCTGCAGGAACGTCTGATTACCCAGTATGTCCCCGCAAAGCAGCATGAGAAACTGAAGGCTACCCTGAGCATCACCAAAGCATCGCTAGAGGCCAAGCTTAGAGCCTAGGTGACCCGGCACAAGAGGGAGCACAAGAAGGTCCAGAAACTGAGACAAGTAACTATGGCCCGAGCAAAGAAATTCACAGTGCTTCACAATACAATGAAAATGTGGAAGCAAGCTCAGTGAAAGCAAAGTGTGCAGATAAATTCCCTGAGAAAAGACTTGCATGACGCACTCAAAAAACAGGGATCTCTCGTGGATGAGATTACAGTTCTACAAGGACAAGTATTGACCCTGACCAAGCGTCAGTATCCCACAGCCACAAAAACCCATGAAGACAAGGTACAGTGAGAGCTGAGAATACCGCTCGTCTGAAAAACAAGGTTGCAAAATTTGAACCACCTAAACAAGCACTAGCAAAACCTTCAGCCACCCAACAGGCAACAAAAAAAGGTACACGTGCTGAATCAAAACCAGAAGAATCCTTAGCTGATGAAGCTGAAAAGACGGGACATTCTCTGGAAGTGGGTGTGGACTTGCAACTCAATCCCAAAGAAGCTGAACTAACAACTCCATTGAGTAGAAAAAGTGCAGAGAGACAGCTTCAAGAGCGGAAAACTGAAAGGGCTGTTTTTAAACGATCTGCAACTGTTGCCATACAGTCTGCCTACAATAAGAGGAGCACCCGATGCAAGGGAAATCTCATGACCGCGCACGCAGTAAAAAGACTATTCTTGGAAAAAGTCTTCCTCGAGCGACTGAGGAGTGCGGATCTCAAGCACCTTCGGGAGGAGATACGAATAAACTGGAGAAAGGGCTCCAATCCCAGCGGGACTGAGGGTTCTCTTCCTCCATCCACTCTCATTCAAGTCACAGAGATATCTCGAATGAGATTGGAAGGATGGGCTTTGTAACAGGGGAGTTATCCCTGTTCAGGAAATGTGCCTCTAATCCAGATTGCTAGAGTCGGTTTGCAGCTGGTAGCCAGGCCAGGCACTTCTAATTTGTTTTTAACTCACAAGTGTAATGTGAGTATGCTTGTTGTTTTAGTTTAGGATGTTTTATTAAAGTACAGACGTATTGCGCAATCCATTTCCTCTCTCTTATTCCCCATTATGGAGATTTGAGCGTAGGTTTCTAAGACATCTGCAGAAAACAGTTTACCTTGGGAAAAAGGTATTTTTCCATCCAAATCCAATCGGACCAGGGGGATCACGGGGGGTTCGTGGCACCCTGAAAAGGTGTGGATTTAGAAGACTCAAGACACAGTTTCTTTCAACTGTATGCTGCCTTCTTACCTCTAGTAAGTAGGCATTCTTTTGGACAGTTATATCAGTGGGCGTCTTTGCTTACAAACTGCACTGCGCAATGTTGTGTCCCTGGTTTATGTCTTAACATATAGGAAACAGCTGCTGCAGGGAGGAACTTCTTCACGTGGTTGGAGGACTGAGTCTATCTTTGATTATCACTGAAGAAAATGACTCTATTCATTCCATATACCATCATATCCTTTTATTGGACTCTAGATAATCATCACCACTTTTGGTTATATATTTATGGTCACACAATTTATATGTTATCACTGTTTTTTGATTATCTTTCACATGCGCCAGGTACATTTCTATTTTTGTATTTTTAATTGTTTTTTGGGCATTATTTGAGATTTTACCCACATTAGATCACCAGGCTGCTTTTTGTGCACTGCACTTTTTATCAGGTCTATCGCTTGTTTTAGTACACTTGTTTTTTTTATCCATCCCAAAGAAGCTGAACTAGCAACTCCATTGAGTGGAAAAAGTGCAGAAAGAAAGCTTCAAGAGCGGAAAACTCAAAGGGCTGTTTTTAAACGCTCTGCAACTGTTGCCATACAGTTTGTCTACAATAAGAGGAGCACCCGACGCAAGGGAAATCTCATGACCGCGCACGCAGTAAAAAGACTATACTTGGAAAAAGTCTTCCTCGAGCGACTGAGTAGTGCTGATCTCAAGCACCTTCGGGAGGAGACACGAATAAACTGGAGAAAGGGCTCCAATCCCAGCAGGACTGGGGGTTCTCTTTCTCCATCCACTCTCATTCAAGTCACAGAGATATCTCGAATGAGAGTGGAAGGATGAGCTTTGCAACAGGGGAGTTATCACTGTTCAGGAAATGTGCCTCTAATCCAGCAGTGTGGTGGTAGTCAATTAACCAACACCACCTGGCTGATTAGGTTTGTTTGAAAAACCTGCCTTTGAAGACAGGAAGGGAGATTGTTCCTGAGTCTCACAAGTTGTGGGACTGACCATAGGGACAGACGTCTTGAGCTTATCAGAAGAGGCTGCCAGCAAGACACAGGGGAAAGTACTTCTAAACCTGGATCCTGATGTTGCCTTATCGCCCAAAGGTGTGGACACCAGAAGAACAAAGAAGCCTTCCCCTACAAGAAACAGATAAGACTTTCCTTTATAAGACTTTTTGTATATCTGCACATATCAAGATATATGTTTGGGGCTGGGAGACATGCTAATCTAAAGGGAGTTGTGGACTGCATAGGTTTCACTATAAATACTCCCAAGTGGAACAGAAGCTTTGTTTGACCCCTTATTTACATATGTTTGGATGATTTTCTTATGTTAAAGAAACAGGCGCAATAAAAGCCTTATTTAATTTCACCTTAAAAAAAGTCTCCATTGCATACCTCTGTGCATGTCCTCCTACACTGAGGCAAGCAGCTGTGGCCCTAGCAAAGAAATCCACAGAGCTCCAAAATATAGTGAAGGATGCATTTATGCACACTCAGAGCAGAAACAGGATTCTCTGGCTGATGAGCTAAACTTGTTAAAAAGGGAGAAAAGCAGAGTCATTCAGAAATACTACAAAGCTTTTGTACAAGCAAGGTTGGAAAGAGAAAGATATCTGTGCAAACGCTCTGCAGCGCTCAAATACAGGCTGCCTTCAGAGGAATGAAAACTCGTCGACTAAGTCGCCAGAATAAAGCAGCCTGCCTTCTCCAATCCATATGGAATATCAAAGAAACAATTATGATAATTTGAAGCAGTGTGTCATTTTGCTCTAGTAAAATGTTAGGAAGTATCTGCAGCAAAAGTGCTACAAAAAAAACGAAGGATGAGGCTGGTGTGATCCAATCCAAATATAGGTTCTACATCACAACCAAGCAAGCTGTGCATTGCCATAAGCACACCCGGAATGCCATTTCAGTACTACGATCGGCTTTCCACACAATTCAGGAAAGAAGAACCAAATTACGACTGAGAAGCGCAATATCAACACTAGGGGCTCGATGCAGTAAGCACCGAAAAAGCACTTTCGGCAGGGGTTCAATATCGGAATGTTTTTGGCGTGTTGCCCTCGCAGTATGCAGGAAGGGCCAAATCCCTAGAGAATCACTGCGAAAGCAACACGCCGAGTAGCCGGTGGCGAGACAGTCTGTCTGCCGATAACCTGTCGATATGCCGTCCCCTGCTGATCTCAGCCTGCAGCAGAGAGAGATCCGCCACTCTCTCTGTGCAAACCTCGGCAAAATAAAAAATATTTGCAATCAATTTTTATTCATAGTGTACATGTGCAGAGGGTCTCCGGAGCTGAACCGCATTGGTTTCAGGTCCGGGGACCCCCTGCTTCCCGAGATACAGGCCCCTTTATGAGGTGCCAGTATCCCTCTGCATTTAAATGTCCCGATCACATGACCGTGGAATGTAAACAAAGCAGAGGGATACCGGCACCCCATAAAGGGGTCTGTATCTCGGGAAGCAGGGGGTCACCGGACCTGAAACCAAAGCGGTTCAGCTCCGGAGACCCTCTGCGCATCTACACTATGAGTAAAACACACATATCAATAAAGAATAATTCCTTACCTTTGCGGCTATCTGCTATGGTAATGAAGCAGGGAGGTATAGGGGTTGTTGGTGTAATATATATATATATATATATATATATATATATATATATATATACTGAGTTAAGTTATGGTGAGTAAAAAAAGTGACAAAAACCCTCCACAGGAAAGCAAATAAAAAAGTGACACTGTGTGCTCATTTGCATGTCATTTCCCAGAATCCCTTGCTGCAGTGGAAGTGCTGTATGCTGGGTGATAATGGGGAAAGGCGGGGTTGCAGACCTGCCTAAGACATGCAGATGAGCATACAGCTATATTTGTATATATATATATATATATATATATATTTATTTATTTATTGTGGGGCTGTTGTGTTTGTATTTTTTTTATTGTGTGTAGCGGGGGTGGGCGAAGTGGGTATTAGCCCCAACGGTGGGTGTTTAGGGCTTGCGGGTGGGTAGCGGGAGGGCTTAACCCCTTTATGACCGTAGCGGTATTAACCGCTAAGGTAATGAAGGGGTTAAGTCCACCCGCAACGCCCCTGCAAGCCCTAAACAGCCACCTAGGGCCAAATACCCCCTTCATCCACCCCGCTACCCACAATAAACCTGGCACGGCTGGTTAACCCCTTCATTGCCTTAGCTGTTAGCCGCTAAGGTAAGAAAGTGGGTCTTAAATGTGTTTTTCCTGCCTCGAATGCATGTCGGGGGGCTCCGGTGCTGGTATTAATGGGTATCAGCTCCGGAGACCCCCGGTATCAATCCCAGGCAGGAAAAAGACCTGATTTTTTCTAAGCGTCGACCTTGCCGATGCTTTTCCACCACAAACTTGCCAACTTTAGTTGGCGGGACGGATTGGCCTAAAAATCTCAATTCTAGAGAGCCGATCAGCAGCGAAAAGCTGATCGGGCTACCAGAATTGAGCGTGTTTCAAAAAGTGCCGCTAAGTGCCAAAAAGTGGCTTATCGGCACTCGGCTGCCGAAAAGTTTTTTCCGGCAATAAAAAATGCCGATTTTTGGAGCTAATTGGCGCTTATTGAATTGGAGAGGCAATATTGGTGAGAAAAAGGCAAAAAACAGCTTTTCGGTGATTACTGCATGAGGCCCTAGGTAACTACAGCACCGACAAAGTTTATTGCAGCAAAAACCGCCCGGCAGGATGCGTGGCGGCTGCGTGGAGTAGCGTTGACAAGCGGCTCGTTCGCGTGACGTCGGTGACGTCACAGTCACGTGAGCGCCCGGCTTCCCCGGCTTCCCCGGCTTCCCCGACTCCCCTGAAGGTTTGAAGTGAGGTAAGCGGGGGAGCGGGGAAGCAGAGGGGCACAGCAGGCACAGCTAGGGGGTCGGGAAGGTATGTAAATTGCGCGCGGATTGGAGGGGGGGGGGGGAACAGAGGGGACGCGGCTGGATGCGGCTGATGTGCTGACTTTCCTCAGCACCAGCCGGAGTAAATCCCGGTGAACCGGCGGCATTTGCTGCAATAAACTTTGTCGGTGCTGTACCAAGCTGAGATGCCAAAGGAGTCAATCGGTAGGGATAAAAACTCCGCCCAGCTTTAACCACCCGAGACTATGGCTACAGAACCTGCTGCAATTGGTCACCTTAAACTCAGTGAAGAAAGGATTGCCCGACGCAGGGTAAAACACATGACTAAGCAGTCAGAAGAAAGACTGTACTTGGAAAAAGTCCTCCTTGAGCGACTGAGGAGTGCTTAACTCAAGCAACTTCTTGAGGACACATTAGAGACCTGGAGAAAGGGCTCCAATCACAGCCTGACTGAGGGTTCTTCTACTCCATCCATTCTCATTCGAGCTGCAGATGTATCTTGAGTGAGAATTGGAGGATGGGCTTCGGCCGTGGTAAGCCCGAGCTTCCCACAAACAGGGGAGGTATGTAAAAGGGCATTATCCCTGTTTTAGAAACTGCCTCTAGTGTTCCCAAATTCTAGCAGAGAGCTGGTTGATTGCAGATAGTCAATTAACCAGCTCCACCTGGATAATCCAAGTAGGATAAAAAAAAATCTGCTGGAAACAGAGAGGGAGATTTCCTTAGCACAGTTACAGTACAACTGGGCTGACAGAAGGAAAGAGGTTTTCAGTGCACCGGAGGACTGTGTATTGAAAGCAAGACAGAAGGGGACATGACATCTTTTCCTAGACACAGAGGACCCAGGTACCTGCCAGAGGCTGGACCCTCAAACACACCAAGACATCTGGACACCACTGACCTGAAGGGCCACCTGCTTTAAGGTGCCGCTGATACGTTGGGGGTGGTATGCTGGTAAAAGGGGCTTTCACTCCCTGTCTTCCCGATAGGGACTGGAGAGCGAGTTAACCCTTACACATGGATAGGTGTTTGTTGTCTTATGTATATTTTTGTTTTCTGTGTTGTTTAAAGGAACAGGCAATAAAGCCTTATGTTAATTTCACCCTAAACAGTCTCTATTAGCATACTTCTGCACACATCGCTTACACTGCTATTTAAGCCCTTGAACAGGTACAGCCAATAACAAATTCAAGAGGAGGCTTGCCAGCAACCAAGACGTCCACAGCAGCAAGTTAAGGGCAGATTCAAGCCAAAGTCTGGACTGGAGCCCTTACAGTTAGTTGCTGGCATGTTGTCACAAAGGTACTGTTCGACCACATACTGCACCGACACACTTTATTCGAGCAAATACCCGGTATGTACCTGGCAGATACCTGGAATGCGCCACTCCTCACCTCTGACAAGCCCCGTTGCATTTGCCTTCCCAGCCTGGGTTCATGCCTGGCTGATGGGCGGCTGATCTGTTAAATGATAATGATTAGGATTTAATAGGCTGCAATGCTTCGCGTGTCTACCAGATGGCATAAATTCATGAATTGTAATGCAGTATATATATATATATACTGTGCAGTATTGCAGCCAGCGGGAATAAAATGCTTCAATCCCTGCTTGGAAAATAACTCAATGCACTCAGGCAGAAAACAGTCACAAACCTCAATACACCCGGGTATACCCGAATTCGTGGGACTAGCCAAGCTCGAATAAAGTGTGTCGCCAGTGTAGCTGCTGCTGGAACTGGAAACCCCATCTGTAACAGTAAAAAAAATAATTTTTAGCAATAGATGTTCATTTGTAAGAGTGTTAATACACAGGCCTATTCCCCAATCTGTGAGCACTAAATGAGTAATTTCCTGTTCTGCTGCATTAACCTCCCCCTGCTGCAACTCGGGGTCTCCCGAGTACCCATGTATGCCATAAGGCGCTGGGATCACTATATTGACTAAACCAAGCGCAGTGTCTGCCTCAATATATCGGTCTATCATGGTCCCAGTCAGCTACTATATTTGCCACTGATGCATGTCAGTCTCTACCACCACCTCCCCTGTCACCCACCCTCCAGTGGTGTGCAATGCTGTGAGTGCTTTCATCTGCCCCTCCAGCAACCCATTGCTGCGTTCAAATAGACCCACTGCTTGTGGGTCGTAAGGAATATGCTTAGTCCATTGTACCCCACTGTCCTTTGCCGACGCCTGGCTCATGGATCAAGTGAGGTGTGTTCTCTGATCTGATTGAGTTTCCTTGGGGATCCCATGGGCTAAGACCACCTGTCTCCACGTCTTAAGGTTCCAGTAGCCTTTTTCTCAATTGGCCATTTCTTAATTTCTGAGCAAAGGTCCTTCTCTGGCTGCGGTGACCAGGCTCCAGTTAATTGTGAGCCTTTGTCCATTCATATAAAGCCTTCCTCCAGGGATGGCCGGCTCTTTCATGCACCCTGTGGGCAAGATTATACAGAACTGGATCTGTGGCTTTGGGGTACCGGGCTTTAGCCAATTTATCCCCTTCTTCATTGAATGCATCATTTGCATGGGCACTGGCTTGCCCAATGGAGACGTCTCAAGTCTCTGCTTGCATCCAGATCTATTCCCACATCGCTGGTTCACCCCACAACGGCTTGCCTTGAAGAGACCAGTGATTCACTTTCCATGTGGGCTTCCAGGTGGTGCAGGCTTTATAGCAGGCCCAGCTATCTGTGTAAATGTTTACGGATCCTTAAGTCTCCTCCAGTAACATCACAATTGCTTTGATTTGTGCATACTGGCTTAATCCCCCATCCCTTCTTCTTGGTGAATGGCGTCTTTATCTGGGTTATAGGCTGCGGCTACCCAATGCAGCTTTGGTATGTTACTACAGCGGATCCATCAGTGAACCATGCACTGCTTCTCACATCTTCTGGCTGCTGCTAGAATCGCTTGTCTTCTGACACAGAGGAGGGGTCGAGAATAGGTACCACAATCCCCTGTGCCTCTTTCAGACTTTCATAAGTTACCAGGCTGGCCATTTGTTGAAATAGCTTCCTCACCTGCCCGGCTTGGATTCCTCTCCTGTATGTACCATTCACATTTCCGCATGGTAGCCTATTGTGCAACATGGTGGTGGGCCATCAGTCCCTGGTCTCATACCCAGGCCCCTAGGGTAAGGTCAGTTCTCACATAATGTCGTTGTTGGGCCTCTGAAAACTGTTTTGACAAGAATCCCACCGGCGTCTGCTGCTTCTGGTTGCCTTTACAGGTTTCCTGTTATACTGTACTGTAGTTCCTAGGACATCACATTGTCGGTGCAGGTAACATCCAACTGGAAAGGATTACCTGGCTCCACAGGGCCCAAACCTTGATGTGATATTGCCTCATTAGCTACTTGGAAGGCACTCTGTTGTTCTTCCCCCCATTAGAATTGCGACTTATTGATTGGTGTCGCAGTGATGGATTTCAAAGCTTTAGTGGGGATCTGTCGAGTGGGCCCGGACCATACCATACCCAAAACTATACCACTGGTCCGGGGCCCTGTATCTTCTTGCTGTATATAGTCCAGCCTCTGTCAATCATATGGGTCATTACAGTGTCTGCTCCGACCTGCTCCATAGTCCCTGTCAGCATCACATTATCGCTATAATGAAACACTTTTGTGGACAGTGTTAGTGTAGTCAGGTCCCTGGCCACCATTGCATGACATGGTGGGTGATTCCAGATATCTTTGCAGGACCACCAGGAAGATGTATTTGCGGCCTTCCCAGGAAAAGGCAAATTGGTCCTGTGAACTGGCACTTGTGGGAATTCTTAAGAAGGCATCTGCTAAGTCAATCACAGCATAGCAGACTCCCACGTCCTTAGCCAAATGTTCCACCAAAGGTACAATGTCAGGGGCAGCAGCGCCAACTGGGGCCCTACCTTGTTTAGGGCTCTACAGTCCATAACCATCCTTCACGACCCATCTGTTTTTTTTACAGACCAGACAGGAGCGTTGAACAGACTGGCTGTGGACCATATTACTTGTGACTCCAGCAATGCCTTGACAGTCTCATCTATCTTATTCTGCTCTCCCGATAGCCTATACTGCTTCAGGTATACCGAGTGGTCAGGAGCAGGTATTTTTACCGAGGTCCATTTGGCGTTCTCCCTTTTCAATAGCTTTCACGGGTCTCATCTCATATGCTTAGTGTGTGAACCCAAATGTACACACTCCCCATTCTGTGGGTCATTGTTTGTCAGCCTCCCTCACCTCCTCCCAAGGATACATTTCAGTCCTAGTTGGTTCTGCGAGGTCAGGAGTCAATAACTCCGGAGGGGCTGAATGTGTGGACCCAGCTGAGCTAATCTCACTGTCAAGATGAGCGAAAAAGAGAAAAACAGTGCACAGCTAAAAGGGAGCCAGGTTTAGAAAAAATATCAAAATCTTTATTGAATGATAAAAAAACATCACCCACAGGAGGTGTGTCAACCTCCTACGCATTTCGCACCACCCTCAGCACTTTATCAAGGAGTACTCCTTCAAAACATTTTTTGTAAAAGCAAACAAGCCAGATACATTTCTAGCTAACAAAATTAGAAATAGGCAACTATGTTACAAAATACAAGCTATTAGACTCAAATCAGGAATTGTAACATCTAACCCTAAATTAATTGTAGAAGAATTTAAGAAATACTATGAGAATCTTTATAATGGAGAAAAGGTTACGCATAATGCAAACACGAGTCAGGCCTTAATGGATTTTCTGGCAGACTTGGTCTTACCTAGACGAACTGGGAGGACAATGAAGGTTTAACAAGGGATTTCACGATAGAGGAATTAATGCAGGTGATTAAACAACTAAAGCACCGGGACCCAATCGGTTCTGCAATTTATATTATAAAAAATGTGATAAATTATTAGCCCACCACCTTCTTCGCATGTTTAATGCAATACTAGCAGGCGCTTCATTCCCGTAACAGATGCTCCAGGCATCCATTTCTCTTATATATACAGTAAACAGATCAAAGATCCAAAGAATTGTAAAAGCTATAGACCAATTTCTCTATTACAGAGCAAAATGTATTCCAAAATGATGGCTAATAGATTAAGTCATATCCTGCCTAGACTGATTCACCCTGACCAAGTTGGCTTCATAAAAGGAAGGCAAGCAGCGGATAATACAAGAAGAATGATCGATTTGATTGAATTGACTAACACTAAAAAGATCCATTCAATGGTGCTCAGTCAAGATGCTGAAAAAACATTTGTCAGGATAGACTGGCTAGATCTTGTCATGGTAGTGCTGCCCGCAGACCAGACCAGACCCGTCCCAAGACTGAGGTGGAAAGTATAATACCACGCACCCGCAGCAGAGGGGCGTGCCCGGAGTGTGGTAGTAGTTGCCAGGCCAGGAGTCTTTAGTAAGGGAACCAAAGGTACTTGCCGTGTCCAGAGGTGGAAGAATAATGGTAATTGCCGTAGCCGGGGGTCGAGGGTGCCAGAGGTCCGGGAGGCAGAGGAGCGAGCCGAGATCGATGGGCGGAGAGAGACTGCGTCATGAGGAGTAAGCCGGGGTCCAGAACCAAAGGAGGAGTAGAAAGCCAAGCCGGGTCAAACCTGAAGAATACGAAGAACAAGAGCACACACGAATACTAGCCCAACTAGCAGAAGCTATGCAGAGCAATGATTCCCAGAGAGAACAGGGGTAATATACGTGGAGGGACCAATCAGGGAAGGAGGCAGAGCGAGGGGGTACCGTGGAGCGCCTTGTGACTGGTGCCGGCTGTAATCCTTGCGTGTGATCAGCTGTGGAGTGTGAGAGCAGGAGCGGGGCTGCAGCTGTACATGGGGGGCGTGGCTAGAAGGCCGGAGGAGTGAATAAATTACTGCCGGAGGCGCGCGCTGTGTTAGATTCTCCTACGCACGCCCCAACAAGATGGCGGACGCAAGAACCGGCGTCGGGCGAGATCGCCGAGTCCCACGCCGAGGACACATCAGTGGGGAGCGAGGGGCGGCAGCAACGACCTCTGAGGCAGGTAAGGAGGTGTTGCGTGAGCCCTGCTTCCTGACAGATCTAAACATCATGCTTAGGGCGTTTGGCTTCGGGAATAGAATATTAAAGGCAATCGCAGCATTGTATACTAAATCAGGGGCGCGGGTTATTCACCAAGGCTTTCCCTCTGAATTTTTACGTTTCAAACGTGGTAAGAGACAGGGTTGCCCTCTCTCCCAATTATTAGTCGCCCTAAGTATGGAACCATTTGCAGCCCAGATTCGGAAAAACCCAGATATATCGGGGATTCAATTTAAAAACCAAGCCCATAAAGTGACTCTTTGCAGATGATGTAGTATTGATGTTATCCAGGCCTCTGACCTACCTGCCTAATCTATTTAGTCTGCTAGAAAGATTCAACAGGATCTCAGGCTTTAAAATCAATAATGCAATATCAGAGGCATTAAACATAAACCTACCAAAGGACAGGGAAAAACTCATAGCCATAAATTTCAACTTTAAGGTGCAACACAAGGCTATTAAATACCTGGGTATACATCTTACAAACAACTATAAATCTTTATATAAGGCAAATTTTCTCAAATTGCTGCTGACTCTAAGGGAAGACATTTATAACATATCGTGGATTGCTAGAATCCATTGCATAAAAATGAATCTGCTCCCTCGGATTCTGAGGGCTATGTACTAAGCAGTGATAAGTCGTTTTAAGAGCGCAAAGTGCTTTAAGAACGTAATATTGCGCTCAGTGCGATTCACAGAGCTGTGATAACAGGGACTTTGCACTCTAAACGGCTTTTTTCATGAAAATTTTCTAAGTCCAACAAAGCTGGTACGATCTGATAAATGTGCTAATTTCTGCCAGTCTGCGAGATTCTCAAAGCACTGCTAACTGATCATGCTTTAAAAACGCGCCGAGAAAAGGTAAAGGCAGGTGCAAAAGGAGCAGGACTTAGGAAAATGTCTTTGTTTACATTTTTGCAGGCACACCATCACACATACAACAGGCCGGCGGGCGTCCCCGGCTGACTCCACGGGTGTTTCTGAGTGATCCCTGGGGGTGTCCACGGGCATCCCGGGTGTCTCCTTGGGTGTCCGGGCATCCAGGGGTGTTTGCGGGTGTTTGGAGGTCCCCATGGGCCTGCGGTACCAATGGTGTGCCCCCAAAAAATAACAATATTTGTAAATAAATACACCCCCCTCCACCTGCCCCCTAACACATACACTACAGTAATGTGCAAAATTACTATTATCCACATATGGATAATAATGCATTGCACATTTAAAATACATTAATCACAATAAATAAAATAAAAACATCTTGCACTCACCCTTCTTGACCGGCTGCCACGATGAAGGCCATCATCATCTTCATCAACATTCATGTCCCCCTCCGGTGCTGCAAAACATACACAAGAATAAAAAGAGCCAATGTAATGTCCCCTAACCCCTTAATCACCTTAGCGGTCATTAACCGCTAAAGTAATTAAGGGGTTAACCCACCCTCACCCACCACTAGGGAGGCCTAACCACCCTCCCCCACTACCCACCCCGTGAGGCCTAACTACCCACACCCACTACCCGCCGGGAGGCCTACCCACCCTGGCTTGCAGACAATACCCCCTTCCCCCACAATAAACATCACAATATTTAATAAACAATACATAACCCATCCACCCCCTGTGCCCCCCATAAATACATGATTTATTCTTTTATATACAGAGTTAATACCCCAGGCTCACGGGAGTCCCGGTGGTCCTGGCGGTCCTGGCGGGTGTCCTCAGGCCCCACAGTGTACCAGTACTCTAGGGTCTGGAGGCCTCCAAGTGGTCCCCGCCAGGTGCCATGGGCCTCCAGGAGGTCCCCACGGGTCACCGTGGGCCCCAAATGGGGTCTCCATGGGTAGGCACGTGGGTGTCTGGGTGTCCCCGGGTCAGCCCCACAGGTGTCTGGGGGTCCTCGGGTGGTTCCTATGGGGATCTGGGGCCCTCGGGTGGTCCCTACAGGTCCCCCGTGGGTCCGCAGCCTGGTACCTGTGGGCGTCCGTGGGCCCTCAGGTGGTCTCCAGAGGTCCCCGCAGACCTAAGGAACCAACCCTGTATGTAAACAAAATTAACCTGTCATATACATTTAAATAAATTAATACCCCCCCACCCCCAAACACATACAATACAGTAATGGGCAAAATAACTATTATCCAGATATGGATAATAGATTATTTGCCCATTATTAAACACATTAAACAGCATCAATAAAGTAAATAAATAGAGTTCAACTTACTGTAACGCTCGGCCTGCCCAAAAGCCAGGCGAGACCCCGGGACTGAGGTGGAAAGGAGTAATACCACACAACTAACAGCAAACGGGGGCACGGCCGGAGTGTGTAAGTAGCGTAGCTGGTCCTGATAACAAAAATAGACAAAGTTCAGTACTTGCTAACAACCGGTGTTGAATGGTAAAGTCCGTAAGCCAATGGTCTAGGTGTAGAGAGAGCAGCGTGGTAGAGTGTCTGTAAGCCTGGGTCGTGGAGTGGAGAGAGCAGCATAGTAGGGGTCCGTAAGCCGTGTCCAAAGGATATAGAGGTCCGCAAGGTAGTGAGTCCAAAGCCAAGTCCAAGTGGTACCAGAGAGCAGCGTAGTCGAAGTCCAAAGCCAAGGGTCAAATTCCAGGGAGGTCAGCAGAATATCCAGGGACAGGAACAGGGAACTGAAAGACAAGAGAGCCAGGCACAAGCAGACAGCACCAAGGTACAGAAGCTATGCAGAGCAAGGAGGTAATGGTGAGGGGAGACTAAATAGTGGGCTGGGGCCTATCAGAGGAAGGGGAGGAGCGGAAGAGCGGACCAAGGGAGATCCTGATAGGAGAGAAGGGCATGGGGGGCGGACCTGGAGGAGCAGGGGCAGGGAAGAGTGTGATGCGTGCGCTGCACCTGAGGAGGCGGAGTCAGGCGCACGGCGCCGGTAAATAGAAGCCTGGGTCCGTGGGCGCCCGTAAGGGTGATGCACGCGACCTGGAAGTGCGGGAGCAGCTGTGGGAGAGACTGTGAGGACTGAGGCACGCCGCCGGGGAGCCCGAGCAGCAGGGAGAAAAGGTAAGGAGGCGCTGGAAGCGGGGGTACCCGCAGCGTGGATCCTTACAGTACCCCCCACCCCTTGAGGGTCGGACTCCGGACGAACCATCCAAGGTCTTAGGGGAAATTTTGGTGGAATCGTTTGAGTAGAGACAGGCGTGATGATCCGCATGCGAGACACAAGAACGATCCTGAGGTCCGTATCCCTTCCAGTGGACCAAAAATTGGAGTTTGCCCCTGGAGATGCGAGAGTCAATGATGGACTGGATTTCAAACTCCTGTTGTCCTGGTACAATGGGGGGAGGAGGCCGAAGTGAAGGATGAGCAAATCGTATGCCTTGGATGAACGGTTTCAAGAGTGAAACATGAAAGACGGGTGAAATTTTCATAGAGGGAGGCAAGCGAAGCTGATAGGCCACAGGATTAATTTGTCTCAAAATAGAGAAAGGACCCAGAAACCTGGGAGATACTGCACCGACACACTTTATTCGAGCAAATGCCTGGTTTGTACCTGGCAGAAACCTGGAATCCGCCGCTGCTCACCTCTTGCATGCTTCGTTGCGTTTGCCTTCCCAGCCACGGTTCATGCCTGGCTGACGGGGGCCTGATCTGTTAAATGATAATGAGAATGATTTACTAGGCTGCGATGTTTCGATTGTCCACCAGATGGCATAAACTCATGACTTAAGTAATGTGTGGCCTTTGCAAGTTGTTTCGTTTCCAAAAAAAAGTTACTTTATCCCAGTACAGTATGCTATTGTGTAACTTGTCCTTGAGACTGAAGGAATAGTTGCAAAAAATGTATCAATTTAGGCTTTACATACAGTAATGTATTAAATAAAGACAAAGATCATTTTCACTTACACTATTCTACAGAGACATGAGTGTTCAAGTGGAGCCCGTGTTCCAAAAACCTGACAGAAGTTATGCTTATTTGATATGGGCCGCTATAAATGCAACAGAGGATAAGATGGCAACAGTTGTTCAAATTTATCAGTATTTTATCGAAAATTATGACTTTTACAGATTTTCGCCAACTCCTCATTTGTGGAAGCATGCAATAAGGAAAAGGTTATGTAGTGACCCCTGTTTTCACCGTATTGAGCCCCAATTTGTTGGAGGGTATTGGTGTGTGTCACAGGGTTTTTCCCGTATCTATGATAATGGAGGCGGCAAAAGGCGAAGGGTCGTGTTAAAACGAAATAAGAAGCGACAGTCCCTGCCAAGCAATGCGCCAGAACCAGAACCAGAACCAGCAGCAGCACCAGCTTATCATCATGGTCCCGCCGTCGGTGACAACTCTGAGATGGATTTCGCAGCCAGTTTTGATGAAGCTTGCATGTACCTAAGCGATTTCCCGCTGACTACAGGTGGGCTAGTCCCTCTGCAAAATGATGAAAGCTGGACTGGAAGTGGGCCGGCGCCAGCGCAAGCTGAATGGGAAATTTAGTACAATACTGTACAGTATGGTGAGTACTGTATTTTTGCCGTATTATTTTGGTGGGGCTGGCTGGGAACTTCTTTAGGGGGCTGACCATTACTGTACATTAAAACTTTTCATTTTGTTTTTCCTCAGAAAAGAAAACGGCTAATGGGGGGATTTCGATGGATTATATTGTACTGTATGCTGATGTT
>NC_134485.1:110544959-110557459 GCF_040206685.1 Ascaphus truei | reverse complement strand
TTCTATTTATTAAATACATTACCCACCCCCTGTGCCCCCCCCCCCCATAAATACAAGATTTATTCTTTTACATTCAGGGTCCATAACGTAGCCCCACGCTAGTCCCCGGTGGGCTGGCAGGGCACCTGGACAGACCTACAGTTTACCAGCAGCATTCCACAGGTTCTGGAGGCCTGCTGGTGGATCCTGCCAGCACCATGGCGCTCAGGTGGTCTCCTTGGGTCACCGTGAGCCACAATTGGGTCCACACGGTAGGCCCAAGGATGTCTGGGAGCCCCGGGTCAAACCCACAGGTGTCTGCGGGGCCTCGGGTGGTTCCCATGGGGGTCTGGGGAACTCACGGGTGCTCACTACGGGTCCGCGGTGCCCCCACAGAAGTGGGACCACACATCATCATCCCCGCACCTACGGCTCGGAGGTGCCCCCACAGAAGTGGGACCACACATCGTCATGCCCGCAGACTACGGGTCCGCGGTGCCCCCACAGAAGTGGGACCACACATCATCATCCCCGCATGTGTCACCCGTGGAACCACCAGCCTGCTACCCTTTAGGATACCCGAGGATTCCCCGCGGGTGGTCTCCAGAGGTCCCACGCAAAACCACGGAAGTAACCCTGAATGTAAAAAAAATAAACCTGGCCTATACATTCAATACATACACCCTCCCCCCCAACACCTACAGTACAATAATGTGCAAAATAACTATTATCCAGATATGAATAATAGATTAATTGCCCATTATTAAAAACATTAACTAGCATATACAAATAAATAAAGTACTACTGACCTCATCAATACGAAGTGTCCGACGCCAGCGCCTTCCTTCTCTTGCCCACACAAAACATAGCCAAAACCAAGCCAATACATTGCAATTACATTCAGATATCAATTAACCCCTTAAACACCTTATCGGATAATAACCGCAAAGGTAATTAAGGGGTTAAGCCACACAGGCACGATACCCACCCTTCACCCATGAATTTGTACTGTGGCTTCATCATGCAACTATATATATATATACTGTATATATATACATACAGAGAGACAGAGAGAAAGAGAGAGAGAGAGATATATACAGTATATATATATACACACGTTATATACACACCCATGATAAACCAAATATACAGTACAAATAAATGTAGAAGGGTTATCAAAACCATACTGTTCTACAACCAAACACTTCTCCATACAGACACTACATTAAAAATCAATTTCCTTTAAAAATCCTAACTGATCTCACAATCTACTGTACTGTATATGATCACAAACCAATGAAAAAAGTCACATTCCAAAATGCATAAAATCTATGCACCATACTGTATACATTCTGCAAATTAATCAACGTAAACAAAAATCAATTAGCAATCATTATTTAGATCTCTAAACATTTCACACTCAATCATGAACAATGAAACCATTAACAGATTCACGCCTAGAGCAGAACAATTAAGCCTTTGAAAAAATATAAGTACCGACAAAAATACAACCTTTCCAAACCAAGCCTACAGTACCTACAGTATCCCTGACCTTCCTCAAACACACAATACAATACCAAGGAATAATACATCTATCTAATTTTAAAATACTTTAAACTCACAAAATAATTAAAAACACATCTAATCCAGCTTTTAAAACATCATCATTTCTTACCCTGAATGTATACTGTACAGTATATCTCTCTAGACATATATATTGTACATACATACATACAGTGGCAAGAAATGATATACCACAAAAAAATAAAAATACACAGGTTAAAAAACCTTTTGAAAAAATTAACAAGTTAAATAAAATACATTTCTTTACTGTAGTTCACTTACCATTACTTGCCCCCACCGACTCCCGTTGCCCAGCTTACTCACGAACCAATCCACGATCAGGAACCCATAAAATAATAAACCATTGAAAATAATAAACATTAAACTAAAAATCCAAACCAATCCACGGGTCTTCTACTTGTAATACACCTTCATCTGTATTCTTCTTTCTTCTATCTCCTTCCGGGCGGGGCAGGGCGTGGTCTTCTTTCCATCATCGGCCACGCCCTTGTCTTTTTCCTTCTCCGGAGGTCCTTCCTCCGCGGCGTCTGGCTGCAAAATGAGACGACATAGGCTTTTAAAGGCCTATGACGTCACATTTTGCGTCATGGTTCCCACGGTCCTGATTGGACCGTGAAAACCATGTGTGTTGGCCGATAATAAAAAAATGATGACGTCACTTAAAGGGAATGAAAGCACAGCCAATCAGAATGGCTTTGCTTCAATTGCCTTTAAGATGACGTCATGAAAAGGCACATGGCCGTGCACACATGGTACTAGAGCCAATCAGAGCGTGGGAACTTTATCCCTACTCTGATTGGCTCTGGTATACCATGTGTCAGGGGCTTGGGGGAGAAAGGATGTGACGTCAATGAAAACCTGTCACGTGGTACGGTAGCCAATCAGAGCGTGGGAACTTTATCCCTACTCTGATTGGCTCTGGTATACCATGTGTCAGGGGCTTGGGGGAGAAAGGATGTGACGTCAATAAGGATAAAGTTCCCACGCTCTGATTGGCTACCGTACCACGTGACAGGTTTTCATTGACGTCACATCCTTTCTCCCCCAAGCCCCTGACACATGGTATACCAGAGCCAATCAGAGTAGGGATAAAGTTCCCACGCTCTGATTGGCTCTAGTACCATGTGTGCACGGCCATGTGCCTTTTCATGACGTCATCTTAAAGGCAATTGAAGCAAAGCCATTCTGATTGGCTGTGCTTTCATTCCCTTTAAGTGACGTCATCATTTTTTTATTATCGGCCAACACACATGGTTTTCACGGTCCAATCAGGACCGTGGGAACCATGACGCAAAATGTGACGTCATAGGCCTTTAAAAGCCTATGTCGTCTCATTTTGCAGCCAGACGCCGCGGAGGAAGGACCTCCGGAGAAGGAAAAAGACAAGGGCGTGGCCGATGATGGAAAGAAGACCACGCCCTGCCCCGCCCGGAAGGAGATAGAAGAAAGAAGAATACAGATGAAGGTGTATTACAAGTAGAAGACCCGTGGATTGGTTTGGATTTTTAGTTTAATGTTTATTATTTTCAATGGTTTATTATTTTATGGGTTCCTGATCGTGGATTGGTTCGTGAGTAAGCTGGGCAACGGGAGTCGGTGGGGGCAAGTAATGGTAAGTGAACTACAGTAAAGAAATGTATTTTATTTAACTTGTTAATTTTTTCAAAAGGTTTTTTAACCTGTGTATTTTTATTTTTTTGTGGTATATCATTTCTTGCCACTGTATGTATGTATGTACAATATATATGTCTAGAGAGATATACTGTACAGTATACATTCAGGGTAAGAAATGATGATGTTTTAAAAGCTGGATTAGATGTGTTTTTAATTATTTTGTGAGTTTAAAGTATTTTAAAATTAGATAGATGTATTATTCCTTGGTATTGTATTGTGTGTTTGAGGAAGGTCAGGGATACTGTAGGTACTGTAGGCTTGGTTTGGAAAGGTTGTATTTTTGTCGGTACTTATATTTTTTCAAAGGCTTAATTGTTCTGCTCTAGGCGTGAATCTGTTAATGGTTTCATTGTTCATGATTGAGTGTGAAATGTTTAGAGATCTAAATAATGATTGCTAATTGATTTTTGTTTACGTTGATTAATTTGCAGAATGTATACAGTATGGTGCATAGATTTTATGCATTTTGGAATGTGACTTTTTTCATTGGTTTGTGATCATATACAGTACAGTAGATTGTGAGATCAGTTAGGATTTTTAAAGGAAATTGATTTTTAATGTAGTGTCTGTATGGAGAAGTGTTTGGTTGTAGAACAGTATGGTTTTGATAACCCTTCTACATTTATTTGTACTGTATATTTGGTTTATCATGGGTGTGTATATAACGTGTGTATATATATATACTGTATATATCTCTCTCTCTCTCTTTCTCTCTGTCTCTCTGTATGTATATATATACAGTATATATATATATAGTTGCATGATGAAGCCACAGTACAAATTCATGGGTGAAGGGTGGGTATCGTGCCTGTGTGGCTTAACCCCTTAATTACCTTTGCGGTTATTATCCGATAAGGTGTTTAAGGGGTTAATTGATATCTGAATGTAATTGCAATGTATTGGCTTGGTTTTGGCTATGTTTTGTGTGGGCAAGAGAAGGAAGGCGCTGGCGTCGGACACTTCGTATTGATGAGGTCAGTAGTACTTTATTTATTTGTATATGCTAGTTAATGTTTTTAATAATGGGCAATTAATCTATTATTCATATCTGGATAATAGTTATTTTGCACATTATTGTACTGTAGGTGTTGGGGGGGAGGGTGTATGTATTGAATGTATAGGCCAGGTTTATTTTTTTTACATTCAGGGTTACTTCCGTGGTTTTGCGTGGGACCTCTGGAGACCACCCGCGGGGAATCCTCGGGTATCCTAAAGGGTAGCAGGCTGGTGGTTCCACGGGTGACACATGCGGGGATGATGATGTGTGGTCCCACTTCTGTGGGGGCACCGCGGACCCGTAGTCTGCGGGCATGACGATGTGTGGTCCCACTTCTGTGGGGGCACCTCCGAGCCGTAGGTGCGGGGATGATGATGTGTGGTCCCACTTCTGTGGGGGCACCGCGGACCCGTAGTGAGCACCCGTGAGTTCCCCAGACCCCCATGGGAACCACCCGAGGCCCCGCAGACACCTGTGGGTTTGACCCGGGGCTCCCAGACATCCTTGGGCCTACCGTGTGGACCCAATTGAGGCTCACGGTGACCCAAGGAGACCACCTGGGCGCCATGGTGCTGGCAGGATCCACCAGCAGGCCTCCAGAACCTGTGGAATGCTGCTGGTAAACTGTAGGTCTGTCCAGGTGCCCTGCCAGCCCACCGGGGACTAGCGTGGGGCTACGTTATGGACCCTGAATGTAAAAGAATAAATCTTGTATTTATGGGGGGGGGGCACAGGGGGTGGGTAATGTATTTAATAAATAGAATGCTGTTTATTGTGGGTGATTGTACTGTTTTTATTGTGGGTACTGGGGTGGGGGTGGGGTGTTTCCCCAACGGTATGTGGGTAGGCCTCCCTTGTGGGTAGTTAGTGGGTGAGGGTTGAGGGTGGTTAGGCCTCACGGGGTGGGGGGTTAGAGTGGGAGGGTATGTACAGTAGGCGTCCCAAGTGGTGGGTGAGGGCGGGTTAACCCCTTCATGACTGTAGCGGTTAATAACCGCTATGGTGATTAAGGGGTTAGGGGACATTACTTTGAAAGTGTTATTTTTTTTCTCTGTTTTACTGTACAGCAGCGGAGGTTGCCATGGGTAGTGGGTAGTGTATTGAATGTATTTATTGGTTATTATGCGTTAACCCCTTCATTACCTTAGCGGCTATACGCTATGCTAATGAAGCCTCGTTTCTGAACTTTTAATAATATTGTGCAGGAGCAGGGGGTCCCCTGAGATTAGATTTCTGTCTCAGGGAACCCCCTGCTCACTCTACAATATTATTAAAAAGACAGAAATGCTGCTTCTTTACCATAGCGCATAGCCGCTAAGCTAAAGAATGATTCTTTAATGATGTGTGTGTTTTATTCACAGTGTAGATGTTCTCCGGAGCTGAAGCGCACAGGTTTCAGGTCTGGGGACCCCGTGCCCCCCGAGATACAGGCCCCTTTAGGGGGTGCCGGTATCCCTCTGCTCTGCTTGGTTTACAGGCCGCGATCACGTGATCGGACCTTTAAACCAAGCAGAGGGCTACCGGCACCCCCTAAAGGGGCCTGTATCTCGGGGGGCACGGGGTCCCCAGACCTAAAACCTGTGCGGTTCAGCTCCAGAGACCCCCTGCACATCTACACTATCAATAAAAATGTATTTCAAATGTATTTATTTGTATTTATTTATTTATTTATTGCGGGGATGCTGTGTGTGATTATTTTTTATTGTGTTTAGCGGGGGTGGGTGACGGGGTTTATAAATGTGAGTTTATAAATAAAATAAAGAATATTATTTATAGGGGCCTTAGAACAGAAGTTCCCACGCCAATTGCGCGCTCATTGCTCTTTTGTTACAATGTTGCTGGTCTTGCGGGTTTGCAGTCTGGCAGCAAAAAGCAGTTTGTAGTACTGTGTGTGAGATAAAGTAACCAGTTCTTTTATTGCTGAAGTCGCCACTAAAAACTTTTATTTACAAATACAGTACAAAAACCGTGCAACACACAACAACATTCAGTATCCTTTGTTTAAGTACAGCAGGTACTATAGGGTAAAACATGTACTGTACAGTACAGCACAACATTACAGTATGGTCTCACTGAAAGTCCTCCCCATTTTCCAGCCATGGCCGATGCCTTGCATGGCGCAAAACGCCATTAATGCAGTCTCTAACGCCTCTCATTACAGGATCTGTAACAGGGTAATAGCGCTGCATTTCTTCCACAATCTTTTTCCTTAAATTGGCAGGAAGGGCATTTTTTTGGCGATTCCCATCATAGTTCACTTTGAACACCCACTCGCAGTACAATGTGTAGGGAACATGGTGTTTAAATATGATCAAGGCATACTTGTGTGGTATACCAGCCCTCCTCACCCTATACTTCTCCCTCAGCGCCGGTGTCAGATCGCACAGGGAGATGTCGGGCACTGTTTGTATGCGAGCGGGTGTAGGAAGTCTTTTGGGAGCGGGTGTACTTGAGGCGATGGGCAATGGTAGGGTGTCTGGGAGGAAGCTTTCCTCCGGTAGTGGTCGCCGGGTTGTCTCCTGGCGTGGTCTAGATGGGGTTGTCATGTCCTCCTCAATAGCATAGTACACTGTATCTTCTGGTGGAGGGGGTGTGCTTGGTGATGGAAGGGGGTCGAAGGTACCATGCCTCACATCCATGTCACCCCCCTGCTCCAGCGTCGGGGAAACAGGGGCATTAACACCGAGCAAATAATGTATGCCCGCTATGTCTGCCTCTATCTTGTCCATCCGTTGATCCATCCGTTGCTCCATATGTAGCATCCGTTGATCCAGCCGTTGCTCCATATGTAGCACCGACTCCAGAAGCAGATCTAGCTTTGCCAGCACACTAGAATTCCCGGGGAGATCCACACTTAGCCCATTCAGGATCCGGTCCAACGAGCTGCTTGTGCATGGCATCTGGAGATCTGGGGGGATGGGTGCAACGGAGGATGAGATGGGGGTTCCCTGGAGAGAAGCGGCATCGATGGAGAGTGGAAGAGGTGACCTGGGGATGCCCGGTACAGGAGAAGCTGCAGCGTGGTGGAAGAGGGATGGAGAAGGTGACCGCTGGATTTCCGGGAGAGAAGCAGAGTCGTCCAAGAGCAAAGGAGACAGTGACCCGTTGATTTCAGAGGCAGCAGCATCTTCAGATGGAACCGGAGAAGATGGGGGTGGAGAAGCCGGGCTGAAGATTTCCGGGACAGCTACAGCAGAGTCGTCGAAGCATATGGGAGCAAGTGGTCTGTGGATTCGGTGAGTTGGCTGCCATGCGTCTTGCGAACCGAGCACAGTACCGTATTTCTTCTTCACATAATAAGGCTGACGTGTTTTAAAAGCCTTAGCCTTTGGGGTCAGCAGAAGGTTTTCTTTGTTGGCCTTAGCCTGTCGCTTTGCCTTTGGCTTGGGAACGGTAACTGCCTTTCTCTTTTTCAGTGTGGCAGGCACAGCAGAGGTGAGATGATTCTTTCGTCCATAGAACCGGGGATGCTCCATGTAAGCGGGAGGCACAATGCAGTATCTGGACAATGCCTCAGATAAAGATCAGCAAGTGGTGGGCTATGCAACGTGTACAACCTTTTATGCATGGTGGCCAGGTACAGGTGTTGAAAGTGGGTGGTCTGTTATGTGAGTCATTAACATATAAATACACCATCCATTTTGTGGATTCACTGCACATTGAATACACATCGACTAAACATCGAATACACATTCTTGTGTTTGTATTTCTTTCTACAGTACTCGCAGCAATGCCTGTTAAGAAGATTTCAAAGGATCTCAGCATGAGAATGAAGGAGATGTACACGAGCGGACAACGAATTGCAGATATCCAGCGCTGGTTAACTGCTTCTGGCCTCGTTGTGCCATCAAGCACTGTGTGCTATCATGCACAAGGAAAAAACAGAGACCGCAAAAAGGCACCAAGGGTAACAAATGCGTAAGTACTGTATACTGTATTTATAAAACTTAACCAAAAAAAATATAGAAAACTGTAGTGTACATCTACAGTATACCGTATTTATATAGTATATTTATTATATTACAACAGTATATACTGTAGTGTACTGTATGTGTGGTCAATTTATATTTTTTGTGCAGCAGTATACACTTTTGGTATATTGCAATTCATCTTACAACGGAATATACAGTATATGATGTGTATTTATTATGATATAACAACAGTATACCGTATTTATATAGTATATTTATTATATTACAACAGTATATACTGTAGTGTACTGTATGTGTGGTCAATTTATATTTTTTGTGCAGCAGTATACACTTTTGGTATATTGCAATTCATCTTACAACGGAATATACAGTATATGATGTGTATTTATTATGATATAACAACAGTATACCGTATTTATATAGTACAACAGTATATACTGTAGTGTACTGTATGTGTGGTCAATTTATATTTTTTGTGCAGCAGTATACACTTTTGGTATATTGCAATTCATCTTACAACGAAATATACAGTATATGATGTGTATTTATTATGATATAACAACAGTATACCGTATTTATATAGTATATTTATTATATTACAACAGTACTGTATACTGTATATTTTGTCTATTTATATTTATAGTACAGCAGTATACATTTTTTGTATATTTATATTTACTGTATATTACAACATTACATGTACAGTATACAATATACATTTTATATTGCTGCATATTAATAACACAATATAATTTCTTTGCATTGTAGGGAGACTACTCTTCTGGTGGACAGAATACGTGAGGAGAATGATGAGAAGAGCGCATTAAGGGTTAAAAACACTCTTCAGGAAAACCACAATCTGACTGTATCCGAGAGCAGCATAAAGAAGATGAGACGCAGAATTGGATGGAAATATGGACGTGTGAGGTTAGTAGTGGACAGTACAGGAGGTACTGTACTGTAAAGTAAAAATGTTGTTTTGCAAACTGTACTGCGCTGTGACGCTAACATTTTTTATTCATTGTCATTACAGAGCGTACCCCATGATACGGGACGCAAACAAAATCAAAAGAGTGCTCCAGGCCCAGGCATGGATCGACAGCGGTGAGACTTTCCAGGATTGCATCTTCACTGATGAGTCTACTGTGTCGCTGGAGAGATTTGCAAGATTTGCGTTCCACAAAAAAGGCCGCATAACTTTGAAGCCACGGCCAAAACACCCTGTGAAGCTGCATGTGTGGGGTGCCATCTCTAGGCGTGGACCGGGATGCATTGTCGTCTTTGAAGGTACAATTTCTCAAATATAATGCCGCCTAATGCACTGTACTTGACTAGTGTTGCCTTACCGTATGCACTGTACTGTACTATTGAGCACTTTTCTTTTCTTGCTATAGGAATCATGAATAAAGATTTCTTCCAAGACAACATTGTGCCCGTGATAGTGCGATACATCACACAAGACTTTCCCAATGGTCATCGCTTTTACCAGGACAATGATCCCAAGCACACCGCGTCGACGGCGCATATCCTTGAGCGCGGCATCAACTGGGTGAAGACGCCAGCGGAGTAAGTGTAGTAGACCGTGTCCCATTTATATGTTCCCCACTGTTTTTACTGTGTACTGTATCTCTTAAACTAATTGTCCTTTCTTTCCAATCACAGATCACCAGACTTCAATCCGATCGAAATGGTCTGGCATCAGCTGAAGGACCACATCCGTAAAGTGGCGAAACCCTCCAAGAAGGACGAGTTGTATACAGCCATAATGAGTTTTTGGAACGATGTACTCACCGAGGAACGATGCAATAAATATATAGACCATATTGCCACTGTGTTGCCCATTGTCATCGCGCGCAATGGACAAGCATCAGGAAAGTAGTACAGTGCTGTAGTATTGTACAGTAGGTACACTATGATACAGGTAAGTATGGCACAGATTTTAGCTTTCCCAATAGTCAGAGTTTACAGTAGTTCCAGTATACAGTACAGTAGACTAGTTTGACATACTACAGTAACTGCCTACTAACTGCTCCATTTTTTCTTTCCAGAGAAAGCTGCACCAGCCACCTACTGTACAGTAGGTCTACCATAATACAGTACGCACATACAGTACAGTACAGTAACTGAACAAAGTTTTTGTTTTCTTGTCGTTCCAGGAAAAAGGGTGCACCAGAGGGGAGGGGGGCCTTGTGTTCGTCAAATCTGCTTGTGCAGTCAAATGTACAGTATATAAACAGCAGTAATGATGTACACAAAACCTCTCCTCTCTCAATGAACTACTGTACCGCAGACACAATGAGGATACTGTTACAGTATGAAGGGAAAAAGAACAGGATGGGTTATTTAACATTACAGTATACTGTGCAATATTTATACTGTATATTTATATATACTGTATTTTTATTCTAAAGGTATTCGAGAATGTACTCTACTAGATGAGGACCTGGTGACTTTCAACACTCTCAGACACACAGAAAGGATTATTTCACATCACTGTATATTTATCCTGTATATTTTCAGTAATTTAGAAGCAGTGGCTGTTCTGAACAGCCCAGGGCCAGATTAACAAAACAATGGCTTGGATTGGATTAGCCAGACGATTGATGCTTGGCCAGGGAGGGATTAAAAACTCTAAGGGAGGGGGTGGGTGGTGTAGCTGTAGGATTGTACTGTGTCAGTATTTCCAACGCCAGGTCACCCTAATAATTGCATGAATAAACCCCCAAAGACAAGGCCCAAATATACTAGTACAGTATACTGTACAGTACTGTAAAGTATGTATTATTGTGTGTTGATGTTTTGAATTGCTGTTAACTTGAAAAGTTTCACCATTGTATTGTACTGTATTTGTAAATAAAAGTATTTTGTGGCGACTTCAGCAATAAAAGAACTGGTTAATTTATCTCACATAAAGTACGTGAATACGACCGCAATCACCATTGTACAGTAAATGGGTGCATAGGATGGAACGACAGGTGCTAAAGGGGTATAAATATGATACTGTATTTATCAGTATTGATCAAAGAGAATTGATCAGAAGGATTCCCCTTATAAAGTATACAGCACTCTATTGTCATTCATACAGTACAGTATACTGTAGTAAAAGGTAGACAACACATGGTCTTGCAGTACAGTATACTGTATTACTAAAAATCTGTCAGGTTGACCAGAATCACTGCGGATATCGGAAAATAATACAATTTTATTAATTCTACGTACTGTATATAAGGGGAATCCTTCTGATCAACTCTCTTTGATCAACACTGATAAATACAGTAATTTATCTCACACTCAGTACTACAAACTGCTTTTTGCTTGCAATAAACAAACAAACAGGGAAGCGCTACTGTATACTGTATGAGTTAGGATCAGGCCCAGCAGCCACTTTATGTTGAAAACCACATATGAAATGAGCATAAATTTGCATGAATAATTACACAAAAATATATAAAATAAATAGCACAAGTCTCTGACAGAGAGAAATTGTCCAGGTGGTGTGGATACAGGTTAATGCCCCTGTCTGATAGGACAGACTCGGGCAAGAATGGCCTGTGAGAGGTGAATATCCAGAATGGTAGCTGGGATGGAAAGCGCTACCAACTGTGCAGGTATTGAAGTGTGTAGAAATGGGAAGGTGCCGTAGGCATCAAATGTGGAAAGCGCTCACCCAGACTTCATACACTGCGCTTTTTGCTTGCATACTGCAAAGCCGCAAGACCAGCAACATTGTAAAAAAAGAGCAAAAAAAGAGCAATGAGCGCGAAATTGGCGTGGGAACTTCTGTTCTAGGGCCCCTAGAAATAATATTCTTTATTTTATTTATAAACTCACATTTATATATAAAGTATATATTTATTTCTCTTCATGTATTTATTTATATTTATTTATTAATTGTGGAGCTGCTGTGCGTGAGGGGCCATGGCCAGGATGGGGGGGGGGGGGGGTAACGGTACAGTATGTGGGTAGGGGGTGAGGGTGGTTAGACCTCACAGTACATTATGCACATTGGGCCCCCCTCCTCCCCACATTTACATACTGTACACTACACGACATCAATGCAGGGAGGGTTTACCAATGCAGGGAGGGTTTACCAATGCAGGTAAGGCTTTAGGCCTTTATATCTCTCTCCCTTCAGTGTAATCTGCTTAACAGAAACATTAGGGGGGGAAGGGGCTTTAGGCCTTTATATCTCTCTCCCTTCAGTGTAATCTGCTTAACACAAACATTAGGGGGGAAGGGGTTTTTAAACAATGCTGTGTATAATGTATAAGGTTTTTTACAATTAGATAGATGTAATCCTTGGTATTGTAAGGGTTAGTTTGTTTTTAAATTGT
>NC_134485.1:110442459-110542459 GCF_040206685.1 Ascaphus truei | reverse complement strand
AGCGGGAGGGCTTAACCCCTTCATGACCGTAGCGGTATTAACTGCTACGATCGTGAAGGGGTTAAGTGCACCCGCAACCCCCCCCCCCCTCCCGCAAGTCGTAAACTCACACCAAGGGCCAAATACCTCCCTCACCCATCCCCACTACACACAATAAAGCGGGCACGGTGGGTTAACCCCTTCATTGCCTTAGCGGCTATCCGCTATGGTAATGACGCAGCATTTTCCGTATTTTTAATAATATTGATCAGGAGCAGGGGGGGGGGGGGGTTCCCTGAGCATTAATCATTAATTTCTGGCTCAGGGAACCCCCTGCTCACTTTACAATATTATTAAAATAATGCTTCTTTACCATAGCGCATAGACGCTAAGGTAAAGAACGAGTGTTTATTTATACTGTATATTGTATGTGTTTTATTGATACTGTACATGTGCAGAGGGTCTCCAGAGCAGAAGCGCACAGGTTTCAGGTCTGGGGACCCCGTGCCCCCCGAGATACAGGCCCCTTTAGGGGGTGCCGGTATCCCTCTGCTCTGCTTGGTTTACAGGCCGCGGTCACGTGATCGGGGCTTTTAACGCAGAGCTGGATACCGGCACCCCCTAAAGGGGCCTGTATCTCGGGGGGCACGGGGTCCCCAGACCTAAAACCAACGCGGTTCAGCTCCGGAGACCCCCTGCACATCTACACTATCAATAAAAATGTATTTCAAATAATTTTTAATGTGTGGATGTTTGCGCAGAGAGAGAGCAGCGGATCTCTCTCTGCTGCAAACACATCTCGCCCCCGCCGCCCATACAGTAGTATCATTTATGTATGTGCATATACAGTACAGTACTGTACAGTACTGTATGTTAGGGCTTACAGGGGTTGTTGTTATACAGTACTGTATATATATATATACTGTATACTGCATTACAATTCATTATAGGGGACGGCTTCACAGAGAATAGCTCGCAAGCGCCACCATGTGTATTTTGACGGCATTGCAGTATTGTAACCAGCCGGAATAAAAAGCTTAAATTCCTGCCGGAAAATAACGCAATGCACTCTGGCTGAAAAATATCAGAAACCTGAATACACCCGAGTATACCCGAATTCGCGGGACTAGCCGTGCTCGAATAAAGTGTGTCGCCAGTGTAGTTTAGGGGTTGGAGCCTTCAGTTTGATATTTTTAGAAGAAAGCCAGATCTTCTCTCAAGGTACGAACTTATGGTACTCCTGACGAAGCCTATCCGCTTGTCTCTTCTGTCTTAGCATGGACTCCTGTAATGCTGTTTGAATCCTCCTCCTTGACCCCTGTAAGGTGGATACCCTATCATCTGCTGCAGGAACTCCGGACCTGGAAGAATGCATGGGAAGGCGGGTGGGATGAAATCCATAGTTTACAAAAAAACGGAGATTTTTGAGTGGACTCATTCTTGAGAGAGTTATTCGCAAATTCTGCCAAAGGAAGTAACTCTGCCAAATTATCTTGAGAATTGGAAGAAAAACAACGCAAATACTGTTCTAGGGACTGGTTCATGCGTTCAGTCTACCCATTCGTTTGGGGGTGATAGCCTGAGGAAAAAAGAAGGGTAATGCCCAACCTCTGGGAAAATGCACGCCAGAACTTTGAAACAAATTGAGTACCACGATCCAAGACAATGGACCATGGAACGCCATGAATACGAAAAATTTATTTTAGAAAAATATCAGCCAAAGTACTAGAATTGGGTAAACCCTTGAGGGGAACAAAATGAGCTTGCTTGGAGAATCTGTCGACAATTACTAGAATAGTAGTCATACCATTAGATGGGGAAGATCCACAATGAAGTCCATGGCAATGTGACTCCAAGGGAGGTCCGGGACCGGGAGGGGTTGTAGAAGACCAGAAGGCTTTTGACGGACCGATTTATTTTGTGCGCAGACTGGGCAAGAGGAGGTGAATGCTCTAATGTCCTTTATCATCTTGGGCCACCAGAAAGTTCGCCGAATCAGATCAGTATTCTTCTTAAACCCGGGATGGCCGGCAGATCTGGAGGAGTGACCCCATTCAAGAATTTTGAGATGAAAACGTAGGGCTGCGTAAAGACGACCATCAGGGACTTCTAGCCCTTCGGGGACCTGTGTTTGAGATTCTAGGATCTTATCCAGTATGTCAAAGGATGCGGCAGAGATAAACAATTGGGGGGACAAAATACTCTCCGGGACTTCCTGAGACTTCTCCTCAGTGATAAACTGACAGGACAATGCATCCGCTTTGATATTCTTTGTCTCAGGAATATAAGAGATGATGAAGTTAAACCTTGAAAAGAATAACGCCCAACGAGCTTGACGGGGCCCAAGACGACGAGCACCTTCAAAGTAAGAAAGATTTTTGTGATCCATCAGGATCAGAATGGGTTCCTTGGTTCCTTCCAGAAGATGTCTCCATTCTTGTAATGCCATCTTGATGGCCAACAACTCCCTATTCCCCGTCATAATTTCTTTCTGCAGAAGAATTTTTTTTTATAAAAAAAGCCACAGGGGTGTAGTTTGTCTTCGGGGGTGATCCTTTGAGAGAGGACCGCACCGGCTCCCACGTCGGAGGCGTCAACTTCCAAGGTAAAGGGGAGGGTGGGGACAGGATGTCATAGAATGGGGGCCGAGACAAAAACTCTTTTAAGAGACTCAAATGCACGGCTGACCTCCAATGGCCAAGAGGAGGGATCGGCCCCTTTTTTGGTAAGGGCCGTAATAGGTGCTACCAAGGTAGAAAAACCAGCAATAAATTTCCTATAATAATTTGCGAAACCAAGGAACCGCTGAATCGATTTTAAAAAGGTAAGGTTGTAGCCATTCGAGTACGGAATTGAGCTTCTCCGGATCCATGGTGAACCCCTGATCCGAGACAATATATCCCAGGAAGGTAGTTGAGGATTGATGAAAGACACACTTCTCCATCTTGGCGTAGAGCTTGTTGGCCTGTAAATGAGACAGCACCATCTTGGTATGGAGAAAGTGTTCCTCGAGGGTTTTGGAAAAAATGAGGATATCATCCAAGTAGATTATCACAAAAGAATTTAATAGATCACGAAAAACCTCATTCATAAAGTCTTGGAAGACTGCAGGGGCATTGCACAACCCAAATGGCATCACCAGGTACTCATAGTGACCACTGCGCGTGTTGAACGCGGTCTTCCACTCGTCGCCACTGCGGATGCGAATAAGGTTATATGCCTCCCGTAGATCAAGTTTAGAGAAGATCGTCGTGCCTTGCAACCTGTCGAAGAGCTCAGGGATAAGAGGCAAAGGGTAGCGATTCTTGATGGTAATCTTATTTAGGCCACGGAAATTGATGCGCGGGCGAAGTGTCCCATCTTTCTTTTTTACAAAAAAGAACCCTGCTCCGGCGGGGGAAGTGGATTTCCGGATAAAGCTGTTTTGAAGATTTTCTGTGATATACTCGGACATGGCCTCCTTCTCAGGCAAGGAAAATGGATACGACCTGGCTTTGGGAAAAGAAGCACCCGGAATTAAGTCAATCGGGCAGTCGAAGGGCGATGAGGGGGAAGCTCCTCGGATTTGGTCTTACTGAAGACATCAAAGAACTCCGAATAGACGTCCGGTAGGGTGGTGTCTTGCAGGGAAACGGTTTCCAAGACGACCAATACCGAAGCGGACGGAGGAGGCAGTTCCACATGGGGCGATCTCCATTGAATGGGGAACTCGGCAGTCCAATCGATGATGGGATTGTGAAGTTGTAGCCATGGTAAGCCCAGAATGAGTTGAACCGAAGGGGAATGGATGATATCAAAAGACATGAGTTCCAAATGTCCATCATTCATAGAAAGTTCAATTGGGAAGTGTCTCCAAGGAAATAAAAGCTGGCTGCAGGGGTCGACCATCGATAGCCTCCAACCCGACCGGAAAGGCCTTCTCCCGGAGAGGAATGTTGTACTGGGTAGCAAAAGCATGATTCATGAAATTCCCTCCGGATCCAGAATCGAGGAAGGCCAGAGCGGGGATTTGAACGCTGGCGTACTTAAGGAGGACAGGCAGTAAGATGAAGACCCTGTACGGGAGAGGGGAAAGAAGAGATGGTACCCAGTGAGATCCCCTCATACCCCACTGGGTGTTGGCGTTTCCCGGCCTCAAGGGACAACGTGGCAGGATGTGCCCAGGAGATCCACAATAGAAGCATAGCCCCCCGTTCCTGTGACGTAGTCTCTCCATAGAAGAAAGTTGATGACTGCCCAGTTGCATGGGTTCCAGAGCATCCAATGCTGGTAGAACAAGAGCAGGAGACCTGGAAGTAGAAGTCATAGAAACAGAAGTACGAGGACGTTGACGTTCAGCCCGCCACTCCAGAAGTTGTTGATCCACCCTGATGCACAAAGCGATTAAGGCCTCCAATGAGGATGGCCTTTCACGAGCCGCCAGCTCGTCCTTTAAGGATTCCGAAAGTCCCTGCCAGAAAGCCACGGAAAGTGCCCCATCGTTCCAATCAGTCTCAGCCGCAATAGTCCGGAACTCCAGAGCGTAACGTGCCACCGATCTCCGACCCTGTGAAATGTGGAACAAGGAGCAAGCAGCCATATCACCACGTCCAGGGGTATCAAAGACTAAACAAAATTCCCTCTTAAAGTTAAGGTAGCTATAAGTGAGTTCAGGTTTTAGCTCCCAGATTGGTGGAGCCCAGGCCAGGGCGTCCCCGGTGAGAAGGGAAAAAACATAAGCTACCTTGGTACGATCCATGGGGAAGCGAGAAGGTGACAGTTTGAATTGGATCTCGCACTGGTTTAGAAACCCACAGCATGCAAGCGGGTCTCCCGCGTATTTACTGGGCGTAGGGATACGCAACTCCGAAGACCCTGTTCCTTCATGGGAGACATTAACCTGGGGAATCTGAACGGATAAGGAAGCCACCTGTTGATTAAGAGTGGTGACCTGGTTGTCCAAGAAGGTAAAGTGTTTGGAGATGGTAGTTAGGGTATCTTCCACCTCAGGGTGGTCTGGCTCTGATGGGCTCTGCATAATGTAACGCTCGGCCTGCCCACAAGCCAGGCGAGACCCCGGGACTGAGGTGGAAAGGAGTAATACCACACACCTAACAGCAAACGGGGGCACGGCCGGAGTGTGGTAGTAGCGTAGCTGGTCCTGATAACAAAAATAGACAAAGTTCAGTACTTGCCAACTCCGGTATTGAATGGTAAAGTCCGTAAGCCAATGGTCTAGGTGTAGAGAGAGCAGCGTGGTAGAGTGTACGTAAGCCTGGGTCGTGGAGTGGAGAGAGCAGCGTAGTAGGGGTCCGTAAGCCGTGTCCAAAGGATATAGAGGTCCGCAAGGTAGAGAGTCCAAAGCCAAGTCCAAGGGGTACCAGAGAGCAGCGTGGTCAAAGTCCAAAGCCAAGGGTCAAATTCCAGGGAGGTCAGCAGAATATCCAGGGACAGGAACAGGGAACTGAAAGACAAGAGAGCCAGGCACAAGCAGACAGCACCAAGGTACAGAAGCTATGCTGACGAAGCACGTGGTGCGAAACACTTAGAGGTCACGACAGGTCATCCTGCGCGTGTTTGCTGAGAGGCTGAGACGGAGCCTGCCTGAGGCTCTAGTGGTGGCTGTTTCATCTTCCCTGGTGCCGCGATCCGGATCTTGTGCGGTCATCCGTGGACCCCCACCTTTGCCTTAGTGTAAGTGTTCGTCTCCCCCTGTCAGCGGTATTATAGTCCTCCATGGCGGTTTTTATTTAAATCCCCTTGGGCTGTCAGTACTTTCTTTGTTTATTTTTACATTGACTGTCTTTTGTTGTATGTGTTTTATTGTCTTAGGATATTCTATGTTTAGAGACCATATGTATGGTTTTAGTATCTGGGCATTTTACCTTTTGAGCTGAGGAGGGGTTGGATCCTCTCAGCTATCTATGTGTTTGTTTTCATAAATAATACTAACTCCATCCCTTGTGCGCTTTTGTGCAATTTTTCTTTCTAGGTCAGCAGAATATCCAGGGACAGGAACAGGGAACTGAAAGACAAGAGAGCCAGGCACAAGCAGACAGTACCAAGGTACAGAAGCTATGCAGAGCAAGGAGGTAATGGTGAGGGGAGACTAAATCATGGGCTGGGGCCTATCAGAGGAAGGGGAGGAGTGGAGGAATGGACCGGGGGAGATCCTGATAGGAGAGAAGGGCCTGGGGGGCGGACCTGGTGGAGCAGGGGCAGGGAAGAGTGTGATGCGCGCGCTGCACCTGAGGAGGCGGAGTCAGGTGCACGGCGATGGTAAAGGGAAGCCTGGGTCCGCGCGCGCCCGTAAGGGTGACGCGCGTGACCCAGAAGTGCGGGACCAGCCGTGGGAGAGACTGCGAGGACTGAGGCACACCGCCGGGGAGCCCGAGCAGCAGGGAGGAAAGGTAAGGAGGCACTGGAAGTGGGGGTACCCACAGAGTGGATTCTTACACTTACCCCTTGGCAATGTGATGTGCGTCCGGTCATCAAACGGCCTCCGTTGGCAAAAAAATACATAACAAATACTTTCAAATGCCAGTTAACCCCTTAATCACCTTAGCAGTTAATAACCACGAAAGTAATTAAGGGGTTAACCCACCCTGCACACTGCACCGATACCAACCCTTCACCCATTCATTTGTACTGTGGGTATAATATATCTATCAACAGTATATATATATATATATATATATATATATATATATATTTATATATATATATATATATATATATATATATATATATATATATATATATATATATATATATATATATATATATATAAATCTATCGTGAAAAAGAAAGTACACCCTCTTTGAATTCCATGGTTTTACATATCAGGGCATAATAACAATCATCTGTTTCTTAGCAGGTCTTAAAATTAGGTTAATACAACCTCAGATGAACAACAACACATGACATATTACACCCTGTCATGATTTATTTAACAAAAATAAAGCCAAAATGGAGAAGCCATGTGTAAAAAACTAAGTACACCTTATGATACAATAGCTTGTAGAATCACCTTTAGCAGCAATAACTGGAAGTAATCGTTTTCTGTATGACTTTATCAGCCTCTCACATCGTTGTGGAGGAATTTTGGCCCACTCGTCTTTACAACGTTGCTTCAGTTCATTGAGGTTTGAGGGCATTTGTTTATGCACAGCTCTTTTAAGGTCCAGCCACAGCATTTCAATCAGGTTGAGGTCTGGACTTTGACTGGGCCATTGATTCTTTTCTTTTTCAGCCATTCTGTTGTAGATTTGCTGGTGTGCTTGGGATCATTGTCCTGTTGCATGACCCAATTTCAGCCAAGCTTTAGCTGTCGGACAGATGGCCTCACATGTGATTCTAGAATACTTTGGTATACAGAGGAGTTCATGGTCGACTCAATGACTGCAAGGTTCCCAGGTCCCGTGGCTGCAAAAGAAGCCCAAATCATCACCCCTCCACCACCGTGCTTGACAGTTGACAATGGTCCAAAGGACATTGTTCCAGAAGTCTTGTGTTTTGTTCCAGTGCAACTTTGCAAACCTAAGCCGTGCTGCCATGTTCTTTTTAGAGAGAAGATGCTTTCTCCTGGCAACCCTTCCAAACAAACCATACTTGTTCAGTCTTTTTCTAATTGTACTGTCATGAACTTTAACATTTAACATGCTAACTGAGGCCTGTAGAGTCTGAGATGTAACTCTTGGGTATTTTGCAATTTCTCTGAGCATTACATGGTATGACCTTGGGGTGAATTTGCTGGGATGTCCACTCCTGGGAAGATTAGAATGTTTTCAACTTTTAAATAATCTTTCTCACTGTAGAATGATGGACTTTAAATGGTTTATAAATGGCCTTATAACCCTTCCCAGATTGATGGGCAGCAACAATTGCTTCACTAAGATCATTGCTGATGTCTTTCCTCCTTGGCATTGTGTTAATACACACCTGAATGCTCCAGACCAGCAAACTGCTAAAACTTCGGCTTTTATAGAGGTGGTCAAACTTGCTGATGATCAATTATCAAGGGCATTTGATTAGCAGCACCTGTCTGCTACTTAGCATCTTAATTCCTATGGAAGCAGTAAGGGTGTACTTAGTTTTTCACACATAGGTTCTCCATTTTGGCTTTATTTTTGTTAAATAAATCATGACGGTGTAATATGTCATGTTTTGTTGTTCATCTGAGGTTGTATTTACCTAATTTTTAGACCTGCTAAGGAACAGATGATTGTTATTATGTCCTGATATGTAAAACCATGACTGTTTCTTTTCACATGACTGTGCGAATATACAATATACAAATAAATGGTTAAGGATTACTTTCCTTTCTTTTTCACATGACTGTGTGAATTTACAATATACAAATAAATGGTTAAGGATTACAGAAACATGCAGAAAAAAACCATGAAATCTCAATCTCAAAAACAGCACATTGCACCAGATAATTAAACCAGCAGCACATTGCAAAATAAATTATATCTCATCTCCCAAAATAACAGCACCTAGACAAATAAATATATACCAAATGGCAATCAAACAATTGCATCTTAGTGTGTACATGATGCAATTAATCTGTGCTTCATGTAACACTATGCCAAATCAATGTTCAAAATAAAATAAACTATTACCAACAAGATACAATGCCATCCAAACAATCAAATAAAAACTAAGCAAGTAAACATATATTTTTTTACCATCAATCAATGAATCTAATAAAAAATCAATTACAATCCAATCAAAATCAATTACAGAATTCACTATTCAATTCCTAAAACCAAACCATTGTGAAAAAATGTCATCTTCCACGTAACCACCATCATACAAAATCTAACTACCAAAAACAAGCCAATATTAAAAAGCAAGCCTCTGAAATAAACTATTGCAAACACCATGAAAAATTACATGTAACTAAATAAAAATTACATTACACAAACCAATTTCTAAAGAAAGCTGCAAAATACATTTTAAAAACATCAAAAGAACATAAGAAACATTTGAAAAACAATCATTTATTATCCCTGTATGTCTAGCCATATAGATATATATAACATACACAGGCAATAAATGAGCATAAAAAACAATTACATTACGTCAAAAATTAAAATACAATACAACCATGTGATTTAGCAAAAAAAAAAAATGATGACGTCATTTAAAGGGAATGAAGCCAGCCAATCAGAATGGCTGTGCTTAATTTGCCTTTAAGATGACGTCATCAAACTAAAGATGGCCGCCGTCACATTGTACTTGAGCCAATCAGATCATGGGAACTAAATCCCCTTTTTGATTGGCTGTAGTAGACATGTGACAGATGTTTGGGGGATAAAGGATGTGACATCATCCAAAGGGAGTCACATGTCTACTACAGCCAATCAGATAGGGGATTTAGTTCCCACGATCTGATAGGCTCAAGTACCATGTGACGGCTTAATTACCTTAGTCGATAGTAATCTCTATGATAATTAAGGGGTTAACCCCTCCCTCTACCCACCCAGGAGACCTTACCACACTCTCTGGGACAATTAACCCTATCCCCCACCCTCTCTACCCCCATCACCACACACACAAATGGCAAAAGCCCTAGTAACCAAATATGACTAATAGAGGAGTCACCAGTAAGTAGATCTTCTTTCTTCTTTAATTTCTTTTCTTCTTATCTTCTTTCTTCTCTTGACTCCTCGTCAATCAACTATTGTTGGTGCGGCAGAGGATGATGAAAGCTTTAATTCTGGCAAAGGGTAAGAGACACATTTATTGTATTCTATTTCATTGTGATTTTTTTTAGGGTGCACATTCATTGCCAAATGTGGATGTCTGTGACCCTGTTGAGGGCATAGGTAACCACAGTGACAATCTATTGGTTTCTTAGCTATTGTTTTTTTTTGTTGTAATGTATTGTAATGTAATGTATTGTCATGGCTACTAGGGCTTTTGCTCATTTGTGTATGTGATGATTGTGATAGAGGGGGTGAGGGAGGGGGTAGTTGCCCCAGGGAGGGTTGTTAGGCCTCCTAGGTGGGTAGGGGGTAGTAGGGAGGGTATAACCCCTTTGTTACCTTAGAGGTTACTGGCAAGCAACTACTGTATTTATTTTTAATGCAAATGTTTATGCCACAGAAGAGGAGGAGGATGAGGATGGCCTTCACCCTGGCAGGGGTAATTTAAATTTCTATTTACTATAGGGTAGCTATTGATTTATTTTGAATGGGCAAAAGCGCTATTAACCATATATGGAGATGGATGGCCAGGCGCGCCTATGCAGTAGGAACCGGCTCTGGCCAGGCGCGCCTGCACAGTAGGTGCTGGCTCTGTCCGGGCGCGACTGCGAGGTAGACTTCAGCTGGGTGAGCCTGTGCAGGAGGCCCCAGCTCCGGCCGGGCACACCTGCGCAGTATGCTCTGGCTCTGGCCAGGTGCACCTGCACTGTAGGCTCCGGCTGCTGCTGGGCGCGCCTGCGCAGTAGTCTCTACCTCCGGCCTGGCGCACCTGCACAGAAGGCACCGGCGCAGCAGCAGGACACAGAGACACACACAGACACAGAGACACACACATAGAGATACTGACACACAGACTCACACACACTGACTGACACACGCACACTGACTGACACACACACACTGACTGACACACACATAGGCACACACAAGGAATTCAGTAATAAGGGTCATCATATATATACTGTATTTTCAAAATGGGACATTTTGTAGCCTTACCCAGCCTCCCCTCTGCTCTGATCTTGGATTCTCTGTTTCTGCACCATGTGTATCGTCTACATGAATTGCCATTGAGCATCATCAGTAAATTGAGGACCTCAGTACACAACTTGTGCTTGAAAGGCAATTGCTTCCAGTTTTGGTATCCAAACAACTACAACTACATTATTCCACTGCATTTCCCAGTTGTAGTTGCATAAAGTCCACACAAGTCCACACAGGATAATTGGATGGATCTCTTACCCTTAGCCGAGTTTACATATAAAATTCATATTCATTTAGCCACCGATGTTTCACCATTCCTTTGTATCACCGGTAGACGCCAAAATGCTCCTGGTTTCATTACCAATTCTTGAAATGAATGTAACAGATTAATCAGACTGCTCTCCTTTAAGGTCCTAAGAAGTTGTACCAGCAGATGCATGGAGGTGAACAATATATAGCACACTATACTAAAAGACCCAGAAGAGGGGCCAAAATAACCCCACTAATATTCACACTTTGCAGATAGTCTCAAATTTCTGGCAGTATTTGTCCATTAGTGAATACATCCTAAAGGTCCATGATATAGCCAAAGAGGGAAAGATAAAATAAACAAAAATAAAAAACTTTTATTACATCAAGTATATCACACAAATAAGTTAAAAGCATAAAATATTCCCCATGAAGGAGTAATAAAGGACTTGAGTACTGGATCAATAATCCTTTACTCAAAACATCATTGGTCCTTAATGTTGCAGTCTCTTAAATCAAATATATACATACAGTATATATACTGTATATGTCCTTTTTGAATTAATCGTGTGTATATGTCAGGGTTCTGCTCGCCACAAACCAGGGTCGGACCGCGAGGCTGAGGTGGGGTTGTAAAAGCACCGACCTGAGCCCGCGCAGGCTGATCCGGATTGCGCAGTTCGTTGTCAAACGTAGCAGGATCAGGAAAGGAGAAGACAGCGTTGTCGTTGTACAAGCCAGGGTCAGGACAGGAGATATCAGGATAAACATTGTTCAGGCAAGAGTTCGGCAACAGGTAGTCAGGAGAGCCCCGCTTCAGCTTAGGAGCGCGGGGTTGGCCTCTGCGCGAGCGACGACCATGGCCCATGGTACTGGTCACAGGAGATGGTAGGCAGACCAGAATAGCACACCGCTTTGCTGCACGGGTGCACCAGTGCTACAGCGCAAGAGTCCTGAGCGGCTGGGGAATCCTCTGTAACAGCGCAGGAACCAGGACACGGCCTCTCTAGATTAGGGAAAGAGTAGGCCCCAGGAACCAGGAAGCTGAAGATCCACAGGGAAACCTCCGCTACAGTGCAGGAATCAGGAGACTGAAGGGCGCGGGGGATACCTTTGCCTCAGTGCAGGAAAGCAGGAAGCTGAAGACATAGGGGATACCTTTGCTTCAGCGCAGGAGAACAAGCGGGAGCTTGAAGGAAGCTGAAGGACGCAGGGCGGAACCTCCGTATCAGCATAGGAGAACAAGCGGCTTGAAGGGAGCTGAAGGACGCAGGGCGGAACCTGGTATCAGCATAGGAGAACAAGCGGCTTGAAGGAAGCTGAAGGACGCAGGGCGGAACCTGGTATCAGCATAGGAGAACAAGCGAGGGATTGTGGCAAAACAGTAGACATCCAGTTAGGACTATGCTCGGCCGGGAGCATTATGGGAAGACAATACTTAAAGGCCAGCGGGCCAATCCCCGGAGGGGGGTGTGAAGGTACTGCTCCAATGAATGAATGCAAGTCTAGGTTGCAGTGATAGGCTGCACAGCTGCAGTAGATACCAGAGGGAGTGTGTATAGCTTTGGTGAGTGAATCCAGGCTGCAGCAAACATCAGGAGAGGTGCTCCAGGACTGCACAAGTCTGCAAGGTAAGGCAACCAGTAAACTGCGGAGCGGATTCCTTACAGTACCCCGGCCTTCACGCGAGACCTCCGGGCGAACATGAGCACACCTAGAGTTGGGGGACCGGGAATTGTTGCTGAACCGTCTAGGATTGGGGTTAGAGTCGTGGTCCAGAGACTCGTGGTTAGTCCTTAGTGTACCCCCACCCACCGATGAGAACTGCGGCCAGACAGGACCATCCATGGGTCTTGGGGACATTGAGTTGTTCCTAAAATTCTTTAGGTGGAAAGGGCATCCGTAAACGAGCAGTTCTTTGGTGAGTACAGTTCTAGGATATGAGATTGATGGAAGAAACATCTTTGGTACATGGCTCGCCTCGCAAAATGACTTGGAAATCCAGGGCTGTGAAGAACCAGAGGGTTCCAGAGCAGAAACGGCAGGAGAACCCCTACAGGAAGCCCAGTCTTTAATAAATGAACCGGACTCTAGGATCAGCGGCCCTGATAGTTGATCGAATACACCAGGAGGAACTTTGTAACAGAAAAAGTCTTGGCTGACCACTGCATGTTGGAATTTGCGAGGAATTTTTCCTCTAGAAGGCTCCCAGGTAATGGTTAGTAAGGGTATAGGTTGGTTGGAAGCATCTCCCGATATTGGTATGGAAGGTGACAAGGCAAGCAGTAAACCAGGCATAGGGACCGAAATCTTGGGATACGTACAGAGTATTTCCAACTGAGAGGAAATAACAGGGGCAACCGAAAATTCCGAGGGACAAAACCATGGTTTAGCAGGAGCAGAGAAGCAAACAACAGTAGAGCTCTCCAATACTGGGAAATCTTCATTGGGAGATAATATTGTCAGTGAATCAGGAATAGTCCTTGGGATCTTCAAATCAGTAGCTTGAGAAAAAGGCAGAGCCAGGGTAGTGGTGGGAGGGAAGCTAACATCAGAAGCTGAAGTCTGTACCTCAGTGACAGGGCCCTGAGAATCAACAAGCAGCAAGTATGAACTATGAAAACTCTTAATGACAGGCACCTTAGGAGTACAAGGAGTCTTTTCCGAAACTGCAATGGCCCTAACCACAGGGGTACCTAACCTGACAAAAACATGAATTGGTGTGTTTTCTAGGGCAAAATCTCTGATCACAGGACTCCTAACCGATAGTGAGGGTGTCTGGGTTTGATTAGAGAAAAAATCAGATGTATTGATAAGTGACTTAGAAACAATTACTGAGGTTCTAGATTTGCTGGACATGTGTGAAAAAATACCCTTTAAGACAGGAGTTTTCATTTCTTCCCAGAGTAACCCCATGTTTGCTGGGGCATATTTAGACACAGTACTGAGGGACTGGGTTTCAGCAAAGGCAGGACAGCTAAATAGCTCAGATTTAAACCCCAGGACTTGTAATATATGCATGGTGACCTCAGACAGTACTAAGGAAGTGACCACAGATATGCTGATCCCTGGAGAATTAGCCTGGACAGAGAAATCAGGGGGACCCCCAATCAGGATACTCCTTGTAGGAAGAGCTTCAGAATCAGAAGGAGAATCATTACCTCTCAGTGTCTCAAAACTAGTAAGACACAATTCAGCGAAAAGGGAAACAGTGTGCAAGCTTTTTACTAATCTATATGAAAAAGCGTCACTTTTGGGAGAAAACCGTGCGTCAGCAAACATTCCTGGGAACATAATATGAACCCCAGGAGGGACATACAGACTACTGTATGCTTTTAACCCTAAGCTTAAAGAGGAGGAGAACTCAGACAGTACACGGGGGTGAATCATAACTGTACTGGTCTCTGAAGTAGGTATTTGGTAAGGAATGTCTGGGAAACCAGAAATTACTGCAGACTCCATAATGTGGGAACTATGCGCTGAAGCAGGGATCACCGCTGTGTGGGCGACAGGCTGGTTCAGCGAAACACCCGGGAGAAGGAACTCTGCGAGCAAGCTTAGGGAAAAACCTGACTCCTGAATACATTTATCAGGAACCAGAACTTTAGCCGAAGTCTCCGGAGACGAAACTGCGGAAACTTGAGCTGAAGCAGGGGATTTATAGCAAAGAATATCTAGGGACTCCGTACGGTTATGGGAATCCCTCAATGCAACCTCTGCTGTCTGACTTGTGGACTCATTCTCTGAGGCTAAAACGAAGGCATTAACTTGGAGGCAGCAAGAATTTACAGGGGTTAATGCAGACAATGCCTGAGAATAAAACATAGGTAATATTCTCTCTGTATTAGGACAGACCAGGAATCTCTCCTCTGAAGCTAGGGGCGTGACCATGGCTGACAGAGAACAGGGATTTACCAATTGAAACTCAGAGAGATGCCCCACAGAGGTTAATACAGAAATAACCCTGGGAACAGAACTTAGGGATTCTTTCTCTGACGGGGAAAGCGCACAGGACTGCCTAGCAGAGTTTAAAGCTGGAAAACCCTCAAGAGCTGGAGTGACAGATTCGGAGTTAGAAATAGGGGAACAAAGGGACTTATTCTCTGATAGTAGAACCTTAGTGTTGGCTAGTGAAACATATGTATTCTCCAGGGGAACCTCACAGGACTGCTCGGCAGGGGTTAAAGCTGGAAAACCCTCAAGACCTAGAGAAAGGACTTCTGAGCTAGAAATAGGAGAACTAATGAACTAATTCTCTGATACAAGAACATTAGTGCTGGGTAGAGCAACATATGTATTCTCCAGGGGGACCTCACAGGACTGATCGGCAGGGGTTAACGAAAACATATCATTGGTGTCAGGGAACCCGGCCATACACTCAGGGCAAGGATCCGTGGTAGACCAGGGATACAGCCAAGCGGCAGCGAAGCTGGCGAGGGGAGGATCCTGTTCCTTTATGCAAATGTCCAATGTCATGGAAAGGATATGGAGTGTTTTTTGGGCATCAGCCAACATGAGGAGAGGGTCCTCTTTTGCTATATAAATGTCTAAAGACAAGGCCAGTGAAGAGAGTTCCTTTTGGGCGTCGTCCAATTCTAAAGGGTACACATTTTCCCAAGTTAAAGGGTGACCAGGAAAGCAAATACAAGCGGCCAGCGATTGTTTTAAGTCCCGGAGGCGGTAAACCTTCATCATGAGATCATTACGGCATTTGTTTTGCAAAGGGGTTAAACCTACAAACACAATCAGATCTTCAATCAGGGGTATTATCTCACATAGAAACTGGTATTCACACTGGGACTGGTTTACAGGCTGGGACAGGCTTTCAGACAGAAACTTACCAACCCTCACCACAGGGCGGTCCGCATACTGTCAGGGTTCTGCTCGCCACAAACCAGGGTCGGACCGCGAGGCTGAGGTGGGGTTGTAAAAGCTGACCTGAGACCGCGCAGGCTGATCCGGATTGCGCAGTTCGTTGTCAAACGTAGCAGGATCAGGAAAGGAGAAGACAGCGTCGTCGTTGTACAAGCCAGGGTCAGGACAGGAGATATCAGGATAAACATTGTTCAGGCAAGAGTTCAGCAACAGGTAGTCAGGAGAGCCCCGCTTCAGCTTAGGAGCGCGGGGTTGGCCTCTGCGCGAGCGACGACCATGGCCCATGGTACTGGTCACAGGAGATGGTAGGCAGACCAGAATAGCACACCGCTTTGCTGCACGGGTGCACCAGTGCTACAGCGCAAGAGTCCTGAGCGGCTGGGGAATCCTCTGTAACAGCGCAGGAACCAGGACACGGCCTCTCTAGATTAGGGAAAGAGTAGGCCCCAGGAACCAGGAAGCTGAAGATCCACAGGGAAACCTCCTCTACAGTGCAGGAATCAGGAGACTGAAGGGCGCGGGGGATACCTTTGCCTCAGTGCAGGAAAGCAGGAAGCTGAAGACATAGGGGATACCTTTGCTTCAGCGCAGGAGAACAAGCGGGAGCTTGAAGGAAGCTGAAGGACGCAGGGCGGAACCTCCGTATCAGCATAGGAGAACAAGCGGCTTGAAGGGAGCTGAAGGACGCAGGGCGGAACCTGGTATCAGCATAGGAGAACAAGCGGCTTGAAGGAAGCTGAAGGACGCAGGGCGGAACCTGGTATCAGCATAGGAGAACAAGCGAGGGCTTGTGGCAAAACAGTAGACATCCAGTTAGGACTATGCTCGTCCGGGAGCATTATGGGAAGACAATACTTAAAGGCCAGCGGGCCAATCCCCGGAGGGGGGTGTGAAGGTACTGCTCCAATGAATGAATGCAAGTCTAGGTTGCAGTGATAGGCTGCACAGCTGCAGTAGATACCAGAGGGAGTGTGTATAGCTTTGGTGAGTGAATCCAGGCTGCAGCAAACATCAGGAGAGGTGCTCCAGGACTGCACAAGTCTGCAAGGTAAGGCAACCAGTAAACTGCGGAGCGGATTCCTTACAGTATAACGTACAGTATTTACTCTCCATAGTAGCTAGATCCTGTTAAATGCAGTATGGATCCACAATTCTGCCTGCATGCACCTATACAGTATGTGGCAGTAGAGGGAGAGATTAACCTAATGAAAGCTCAATATCCTGTAATGGAATGAGGGCTTCATCTGTTGCTGGGGAACGATCCTATGGCATCTAGTAACCTTGGTAACTGGATATAACAGTCCCTGCACATGCGCACACTTCCATATGCAGCAATCATGGCCAGCCAGCATAAACAGCAGCGCGAGCACCGAAATGACCCGAATCCTCCCTGCAAGACTTTCAAGTGAGGTTTCAAGTGAGGGGAGTGTTTAGTGAAAAGGACACATAGTAAGATAAATACTGGCAGAAATTTGAGAATATCTGCAAAGTGTGCATATTAGTGGGGTTCTTTTGACCCTTCTACTGGGTCTTTTCTGTGTGCAATTCTAGATACGACCAAGGACGTACTCGCCACACAAGACATGCACTCCACTTGATCAAGGTCCAGAACAAGGTAGCCCAGAAACGGTTACTTTCCAAACAGACCTACAGTATAAATGATATGCCATCAAAAAACAAAGACCTTTATCCCAGTACGTGATGCAAGATTGGGTTTGGCTTTCCATGAAACACTTGTGGATTGCAGGCTATCATCCCGAACTAAAACCCAGATTCGAGGGACCTTTTTCGGGTCATCAATCCCGTTGCGGTGAAGTTGGAATGACCGCCCCTCTGGAAAATTCATCACATCTTCCATTTGTCACTGCTTGAAAGAGCCAGTTCAGCTCATATTCCTTGGGAACAATCAACTGTGGTGACAGAAGTCAAATATATTCTGAATTCCTGTATTTGACAGAAGCGATTGAGATATTTGATTGACTAGAAAGGGTACGGACCCGAGAATCATTCTTAGGAACCAGCCACAGACATACATGCACCGAGATTAGTTAGACTGTTCCACACCCAAACTCTGGACCCCGCCCGTGGGCACACCGCCCTTTCGGGTTGGATACGGTTATTTCCCGACTGCACCTATGGCGCAGACCTCGCCTGGTTACTCCAGTTAACCCAGTTTCCCATAATTACTACATTTTGGCCTGCTATGTTTCCCAGGGTTTATCACTGTTGTTCAGAATAGAAACTTACTGGTTGAGCCCTATTTAAACCAGGAAGTGCCATATACCTTTACTGCTGCAACAAGTTATTTTCCTGCTGAACTGTCCTTGTTTCCTTGCCCCTTTTAATGTTAGCTTGGCCCTGGCTCCTTACCTGGAACCTCAATCATATCAGGACCCTCGCTTCTTACCTGACCCTTGCTAGTTACCTGAACTGTTCTCCACACTTGGACCACTTTTCTTTACTGGTACCATTTCCCTCTACAAAAGTTTCTATCACGGTCCCTGGGTGCAGTCTTTACAGCTTCTAGTATATAATTGGAGAAGGTGGGGGTTTGCTCTCGATATCTGTAGTAGCATTCCATCTCCTCCTGTGTGTCTCGGAGTTGAAGTTGTCACAGTAGGTATGTTATGAAAAAGCATCACTTAGTAAATATGGAGCTGCATCTCTGGTGGGAGTACACTACATCTCCCCTGTAATTTATAAAAAGAAAAGCAGAAACAGAATCTTTATTTAATTTATAGGTCAGTCACTGAAGTAGCAGGTATTGTATCTCCTCTTTAATCCCAATATCATTGCATTTCACATTTATTAGTTTTATAATGATTCTCTAAATTAAATAGAATGAAAAAAGATTATGAGTAATTGTGTTAATAGCTTGTAGTTTGTTAGATGGTGGGAATAATATACTGTGACTTAATAGAACACTGTAACACACAAAAAAAGCACTTAAAATCTTCCTGAAAATAATTGGACATAATTTATTATTCTTAGATACAACAAATGACTCGTAGGATGGTGTTGAATGTGGATGTTATCTCTTTATTACTCATAGTGATGTTTCCAGATAGTACTCTCAGGCTTTAACAATAAATTAGGTCCAGCAGGTTATGGGGCCTATTCAAGTAGCCTCGATATCCCACTTATCGAGGCTTTTGAGCAGTCATCGCACAAAAAAATCTCATACTGTAGCTATTCAGAAAGCCTCAATTAAGAATTTAATCAATATTTTTGGCTCTCGCCCAAACACGCCGTGCGGTGTGCAACGATAAGCCCCAAATCGCAATTTTTGGAAAATCGTACAATTCTAGTAGCCTCGATAATCTCATCGGGGCTTTAGAATTGTGATTATATCCCAAATTCTTCTCACCAGAAAAAGTTGGCTTGAAGCTGGTGAGAAGGGCTGCTAGAGAGGGACTTAGAAAACAAAATGCATTTTTCCTGTATTTTATTTTCATCACATACTATTGTAGCATGGGGTCTCCGAAGCTGAAACACATTAGTTTCAGCTTTGGGGATCCCTGCATCCTGAGTTACAAGCACCGGTATGGGGTGCCGTTATCTCCCTGCATTGTTTAAATCTCCCGCATCACGTGACAGAGAGATTTAAACACACAGGAGATACCAGTACCCCATACCGGGGCCTGAAACTCGTGAAGAAGGGGGTCCCTGAGGCTGATATTAATGTTCTCTAGACACTGGGGCACCAACTTAGCAGGGTGCTCTTTGAAGTACGGAGATGAAAAATCCCTCAGCTCATTCATCCATAACATATTAATGGATTCATTGCCGGACTGGCAGGAAAGGGTTCCTGCCTTTGCATTGAAAACACCATAGGAATACAGTTTATTTATAAATGTTTGTTCTGCTTATGCAACAAATATAAAACACATATCTATCTTCATGGTTTCTTTTTACCTAGCTGCACTCCAAAAATTAGAGTGCTAGCTCTTTCTTAGCGTAAGTTATCCACTTAATTGAAGGGGCTCTATGAAGTTCAGAACCAGATTTCTTGGACCCTTTGCTATCTCCGAAAGGATCAATCCGGTGGTGTATCGCCTCGCGCTCTCGCCTTCCATGAAGATCCCTTCCGTATTTCATGTTTCACTTCTCAAACCTGTGGTCCAGAATGCCTTATCAGTTCCGGTGTCTCCCACCTCTCCTCTCATGGTTCAAGGACAACCTGAATACGAGATTCAATCTATTCTTGACTCTAAGATCTCCAGGGGATCGATGCACTATCTGGTGCATTGAAGAGGTTTCAGCCCGGAGGAAAGATCCTGGATTCTAAGTAATCGGGTTCATGCAGCCAAACTGGTTTGCATGTTTCATACCAAATTCCCTGAGAGGTCGCTCCTAAAGGGGGGGGGGGGTGTACTGTGAGGATTCGCCATCCTGGCGGTCGCAGACCGTCTCCTCATCTCAACAAACCTTCCGTGATGGACACTCAGGATGCACAGTCTCGTGAACCCAGTACGTGCGCGTGTGCGGATCTTGCATGGCCTGATTCCCCGTCTGCGGATTCTGTTTTTGCCCCCCGCTCTGACGCACGACAGGTGCGCTCATCCAGCCTCCCTGCTGACGCGCGGTCAAAACCCCACCCCCGCTCTAGTGATGGACAGGACCGGCGTGGGAGTGACACGTGCTTTGGGCTCCACCCCTTGACTTCGGTGACATGCGCGGTTAGGTGCGCGATTGTTCATGCCCCCACTTGTCCTAAAGACATCCAGAACTGGCGTGGGAGTGACGTGCGCAAAAGGCTTCGCCCCCTGACCTCTGTGACGCGCGCGGGTCGGCCCGCGAGCGGTTTCGCCCCTATTCCTGATTAGGCTGCATCATAGGTGTCAGGAATCGGCGTTCTCCACGCTCCCCACACAGAGCACCCCCTTCCCGCAGGGTGCCCCTGGACACACAAAACAAACCTGCCTTACCGGCCTCCACGGCTCCTCGCCCCTGCCGCCGTCGCGGGATCACTCCCCTCGGCGATTCCTCTGCTCAGCGCCGGGCGCGCCCACGCCCTCCTGCACGCACACCTGCACGCACACCTGCACCATCCACTGGCTCGGTTCACGCGCGTACACGAGTTACGGAGCACGCTCAGTCTGCACACTCTTCTTCCCGTCCCCCGGACCTCAGGCTCCACCCCCGCACACTGCACGGGCATACTCAGGTTACCAACAAGACTCACCTGGCCTGTTATGCCTGCACCAATCTGCAGTGTCTCCCTGTAGCTCTTCCTGTCCCGCCTCCGTTCCTGATTGGACCTTCCTGCTTTATCTAGCTCCTCTCTGCTCTCAGTCTTTGCTCGACATAGTCTCTGTATGGAAGTACTTCAGGATTCTCTCAGTGTTTTCACAGGTTCTGACGCAGTTCGTACGACTACCCCCTCTGGCTCTCGTTCTCGGCACTCCTTGGACAATGCTCACTTGAACACGGCTTGGACAACGACCTATCTCCACTCTCCACTCCCACTCCCTGACTTCGGCGAGGCATCCTTCACTCTATCTCTACAACCGGTACCGGCAAGTATTGTCTACCTTACTACACCTGGCCTGGCAACGCTTCATACTACACTCCGGACACGCTCCCTTTGCTGCGGGTGCGTGTATTACCACTTCCCCCTTCAGCTCAGGAGACGGGTCTGGTCTGCGGGCAGCACCGGCGTCACATTATGTCGAGCCCACAAGATGCAGACCAGACCGAACTTCAACAGTTTCTCTCCAATCTGCTTCAGCAAAACCAGGCCATGGCGGATCAAATTGTGGCACTTACACGTCAGGTCGCAGTACTCTCAGACAGGGTAGCGACCGCGACCCCGCCAGATGTAAGCCCTCACTCCACAAGCGCAGTTAGCAGCTCAGATGTAAGGATTCCTCCCCCCAAGCCTTATGCAGGTGTTGTAGGGGTGTAATGCAAGATTGTAGGGGTTTCCTAAACCAGTGTGTGGTGCAGTTTGAAATGGCCCCCCATCTCTACAATACTGATCGCAAGAAGGTAGCCTACATTTATAACCTCCTCACTGGCAGCGCCCTGGCTTGGGCTTCCCCGGTTTGGGAGCGACGTTCTGACCTTACCCAAAATTACCCGGCATTTAAAGCCAAGTTTCAACGAGTATTCGATTCTCCCGCTCGTCGGGAGATGGCATCTGTTTCTCTCCTCCAGATCACTCAGGGACGGCGAATGGTGACACAGTATGCTGTGGAATTCCGGACTCTAGCAGCCGAGACTAACTGGGGACAAGAGGCTCTCATCTCAGTATCCTGGCAAGGCCTGGCAGATCCCATCAAGGACGAACTCTCTCGCCAATTCAGGCCGGATCAATTGGAGGTCCTCATTGATTTGGCTGTCCGAGTGGATCAACGTATCCAGGTACGCCGCTCTGAGCGTCAGCGCACTCGCTTCCATAACTTTCAAGTTCCATTCTCCAGTACTCCCAGCAACACGCCTGCTCCCCCAAATGCTACCACACCTCTTCGTCCTGCACTGGAGTTGCCAGAGCCAATGCAATTGGGGGTACAACTCATCCGCACACCGATACGGCAGTTCCGCCACGCCGGGGGATTGTGTTTCTACTGCGGATCCATGGAACATCTGGTTCGGGAGTGTCCACTGTGTCCTGGAAATGGGAACACCCAGTGCGTACAGAGGGGCTCTCTCTGGGTGTAATGTCTCCACGCCCCCTTTCTAAAGGTGAACTCCCTAAGAAACTTACATTTCCAGTCTCCCTTTCAGGCGATAAGTTCAAGACTTCTACCGCCGCTTTCATTGACTCAGGAGCTGGAGGAAACTTCGTGGATCTTGAATTCGCCAGGTTAAACCGCATACCACTCGTGAGAAAGAAGGTTCCCATCGCACTCGTCGGTATCGATGGACGTCTTCTTACCCCGGCCCACATCTCCTTAGAGACGGCTCCCTTGCTTCTGTCCTCACATCTGCACAAGGAGATCTTAGTTCTCGATGCCATTCACGCTCCTGGGATACCCATCACCCTTGGTCTTCCTTGGCTACAGCTTAACAATCCTCTCATTTACTGGACTTCCTCTGCTCCCATTTCCTGGAGGCCGAGGTCAGGCGAGACTCATCAACTGCTGGCCAATACCTCTGTTCCCGAAGTTATTCTACCTTCCGTTTACCATCAATTCCGGGACGTTTTCAATAAGGTACAGTCAGACCTCTTGCCGCCACACAGGACTTACGATTGTCCGATCGATCTAGTTCCAGGTTACTCCCTACCCAAGTCCAAGACCTAGCCCTTGTCGTTACCAGAATCTCACGCTATGGTTGAATATATCCAGGAGAATCTCAAGAAAGGCTTTATTTGTCACTCCAATTCCCCATCAGGAGCTGGGTTTTTCTTCGTCAAGAAAAAGGACGGGTCATTGAGGCCTTGCATCGACTACAGGGGTTTAAACCACTTAACTTTTAAAAATCGTTACCCCCTTCCCCTTATTACCGAACTGTTCGATAAATTACAGGGGGCCAAGATTTTTTCCAAGTTGGATCTACGTGGTGCCTATAACCTGGTGCGCATCAGGAAGGGGGATGAATGGAAGACGGCTTTCAACACGCGTAGTGGACACTACGAATATCTGGTAATGCCTTTCGGCTTATGTAATGCTCCCGCTGTCTTCCAGGATTTCATCAACGACGTCTTTCGTAAGGTACTCAATATTTTTGTTATTGTATACTTGGATGATATCCTGATTTTTTCCAAAGATCTCCAGGACCAAATACGCCACACCTCCTAAGTCCTTTCCCATCTCCGTGAACACCATTTGTACGCCAAACTGGAGAAGTGCACCTTTCATCGGACATCTACTCCGTTCCTGGGGTACATAATTTCCGATGAGGGGTTTATGATGGACTCCGGTAAACTTCAAGCAGTCACTGAATGGCCAAGACCCAACTCTCTCAAGGCCATACAACGTTTTTTAGGGTTCGCTAATTATTATCATAAGTTTATACGGAGTTTTTCCACCATTGTGGCACCCCTTACTGCGCTCACCAAAAAAGGAGCTGATCCTTCTGCTTGGTCATCCGAGGCCATCTCCGCCTTCGAGACACTCAAGGAAGCCTTTATATCCGCACCTATTCTCCGTCATCCTAACATTGAACTTCCCTTTGTCCTGGAGGTCGACGCTTCTGATTGCGGCGCTGGTGCAGTTCTTTCTCAGAGACCCACGCCCCAAGATATGTTACATCCCTGTGCATATTTTTCCAAGAAATTCTCGTCTGCCGAGAGGAACTATGAAGTGGGTAACAGGGAACTTCTGGCCGTGAAGATGGCTCTTCAAGAGTGGAAACACCTGCTGGAGGGGTCGAAAGAGCCGTTTACTATTCTCACGGATCACAAGAACCTTCTTTTCATAGAGAACGCTCAACGCTTTGGTCCACAACAGGCTCGTTGGGCTCTTTTTTTTTCTCGATTCGATTTTCACCTTTCCTATATCCCCGGGACCAAGAACGTAAAGCCAGACGCACTCTCCCGTATACATTCTTCTGAAGAGAGGCCAGAAGAATCTTTGGAGACTATCCTTCCGCATGAGAGGATTCTCGCCACGTCTTCTTTCAAGAATCTTGACAAGATTTTGCACTCCCAGAGACGCATTCCCAAGGACTTGGTTGTTCCCGACAACAAACTCTTTGTACCTTCCAAATTTGTTCCAGACGTCCTGTCTTGGGGTCACTCCTCTAAATCTGCAGGTCATCCAGGTTTTAAGAAGACTACTGATCTTATTCGTCGGAATTTCTGGTGGCCAAGGATGTCTCAAGATATTCTGGAGTTTACCCGCGCCTGCCCCACGTGCGCACAAACCAAGACTTTCCGTCAAAAGCCTCAGGGTTTTCTGTTACCCCTTCCAGTTCCCAACCGCCCCTGGTCCCACATTTCGATGGACTTCATCGTGGAGTTGCCCAGGTCCAGAGGAATGAACACTATCTTGGTGGTCGTGGACAAGTTCTCGAAGATGTCCCATTTCATTCCACTTAAAGGATTACCCACCTCCCCCGCCCTTGCTGATATCTTTACGAAGCAGATTTTCCGGATTCATGGGATCCCTTCGTCCATTGTTTCTGACAGAGGTTCTCAGTTCGTATCCAAATTTTGGAGAGCTTTAACGAAGAGATTGGGCATCTCTTCTTCTTTCTCTTCCGCCTATCATCCTCAGCCCAATGGACAAACGGAGAGAAACAATCAATCCCTGGAGTAGTACCTGAGATGTTTCATATCCGATTTCCAGGATGATTGGGCTCAACTCCTCTCTTGGGCAGAGTATGCCGTCAATTCTGCCAAAAACGAGTCCACCCGGGAGTCGCCCTTCTTTATAAATTTTGGGTTCCATCCTCCCTGTCTTCCCATCCCCAACATCCCATCTGGAGTACCAGCCGTAGATGAACGCATTTCTTCCCTCCAAACCGCATGGTCCAGGATTCAGTCTACCCTTCTCAACTCCTCCCACAGATCGAAACTACAGGCCGATCGTCGTCGTCGTTCGGCACCCAGTTACAAACCAGGGGATTTGGTATGGCTCTCCTCTAAGAATATCCACCTCAAGGTACCATCTCCTAAACTGGCACCTAAGTTCCTGGGTCCCTTCCCTATTTGCGAACAAATCAATCCAGTGGCATTCCAGCTCCAACTACCACCCAGTATGAAGATTCCCAATGTCTTTCATGTGTCCCTCTTAAAACCATTTATCTCCAGTCACTTCTTTCCGGATCAGACTCGTAAACCGGATCCCATTACTGTACAAAATAATGAGGAATATGAAGTTCACTCTCTTTTGGATTCTCGTCTATCCAGGGGTCAGCTCCAGTTCTTGGTGCAGTGGAAGGGCTTTGGCCCTGAAGAGAGATCCTGGGTTCCTTCAAAGGACATTCATGCCCCGGCCCTTCTTAAGTCCTTCAGGAAAAAGTTTCCAGAGAAACCGTTCTTGGACCGTCCTGAGGCCGTTCCTGAAGAGGGGGGCACTGTCAGGAATCGGCGTTCTCCACGCTCCCCACACAGAGCACCCCCTTCCCGCAGGGTGCCCCTGGACACACAAAACAAACCTGCCTTACCGGCCTCCATGGCTCCTCGCACCTGCCGCCGTCGCGGGATCACTCCCCTCGGCGATTCCTCTGCTCAGCGCCGGGCGCGCCCACGCCCTCCTGCACGCACACCTGCATGCACACCTGCATGCACACCTGCACCATCCACTGTCTCGGTTCACGCACGTACACGAGTTACGGAGCACGCTCAGTCTGCACACTCTTCTTCCCGTCCCCCGGACCTCAGGCTCCGCCCCCACACACTGCACGGGCATACTCAGGTTACCAACAAGACTCACCTGGCCTGTTATGCCTGCACCAATCTGCAGTGTCTCCCTGTAGCTCTTCCTGTCCCGCCTCCGTTCCTGATTGGACCTTCCTGCTTTATCTAGCTCCTCTCTGCTCTCAGTCTTTGCTCGACATAGTCTCTGTATGGAAGTACTTCAGGATTCTCTCAGTGTTTTCACAGGTTCTGACGCGGCTCGTACGACTACCCCCTCTGGCTCTCGATCTCGGCACTCCTTGGACAACGCTCACTCTGGTAACCCCTTGAACACGGCTTGGACAATGACCTATCTCCACTCTCCACTCCCTGACTTCGGCGAGGCATCCTTCACTCTATCTCTACAACCGGTACCGGCAAGTATTGTCTACCTTACTACACCTGGCCTGGCAACGCTTTCATACCACACTCCGGACACGCTCCCTTTGCTGCGGGTGCGTGTATTACCACTTCCCCCTTCAGCTCAGGGGACGGGTCTGGTCTGCGGGCAGCACCGGCGTAACAATAGGGCACACCTGTGTGCACCAGAAGCCTATCGGTGCTTACTTCCTGGTTCCACCCTGGCTGGCTATTGGAGGCTCTGCCTTTATATACCTTGATGCTGCTTTCATTCCTTGCTTAGCATAGTCTATTGTGACGCCGTGCCATGCTGCATTCCAGTTCCTGTGACCTTGCCTTGCCTTGCTGATTGACCCCTAGTTGCCTGACCTTGCTTGTCTCTTGGATTCCGCACCTCTCCTCTCCTGATCTGACTACGAACGACCACTCTCCTGTCTCCAGTCCTGACCTTGGCTATAGTACTCCAACGATCCGATACTCTCCTATCCTGAACCTGGCTACGTACCCCGACGATCCGCTACTCTCCAATCCCAAACTTGTCTACGCACTCCGACGATCCGCAACTCTCCACTCCAGACCTGGCAAGTACTTATACTATTCTCAAATCTATAACCCTGACCTGTCTTGAACAACTACTCTACATCCTAGGCGCGATCGCGTGGCTGTGGGTCGGCGTTAACCAATTCCCTACCTCAGCACCACGGTCGCGCTTCATTTGTGGTGAGCTACGCGTTACACATATATGAATTATATATGTCAGCTGATGGTTAGCCTCTGGTCAATAGACCATTTGTAGAGATATTTTGCATCTCATGGAGTAAATATCCACCTCTTTCTTTCCACAGAGAGTGCTTGAGATAGGATCTTTTCTAGGTTCTTCTTGAACCTATTCTTTTAAAATGATCCCTAGTTTTTCTGCCTGCAGGCAAGTCCCACCTTCTAGAAGCTCCACCAGTTGCCTGCCTTAAAATGGCGGACTTGAGGCATAGTATGGTAATGTAACTATGTAACAATGCAACCTCAGCAGTTGCTGCATGCTCCACTCCACTTTTCCCAGATTAGCACGTCAATTCTCTGCTCCACCACGCTGCAGTCAGGAACATCTGCTGCTCCTCCCGCATTGAATAATGGTGTACCGGCTGCCGCTTCTGCTGCCTCCAATGTCACTGCCTCAAGGACTGCCTCTGCCACATTTCCTCCCATGGCTCTCTCCTCTAGACCTGCCTCCGATCCTCATCCCAGGACGTGCTCCATCTGCCAGGCTGCACCTTTTCTCTCTGCTTCCACAGTCAGGTCCATGAGGCAATGTTGTATTTGAGCGCGCTGTCCCTCCAAACGACCACCCTCTCGGCTACCCGGTTCCACCCCGCAGCTCCTAATCTCCCGTGATCAGCGGGGCATACTCAACAATCAAAAAACAAAAATAGGAGTGCATGAAAATGAAACCAAAAGAAGCCAAAGTTAATACATATAATTTATATCAGGAAAAATAATTAATCATACAAACATACATATATCATAAATACATAATAAAACTTGTCTATAATGACACTAATAAATTGCACCAGAGCCCTAACCACGCAAGAATAAAGGGTGTAAACACCCAAGTACACAGGCCCTAGTTGTGACAGGGAGGAAGAAGCGCTAGGAAAGCTAGATGACAAAAGAAAAACAGACCTTAGGCACTTAAAATCTTCCGTGTACTACTCGTGACAGGCTGGGTTCCAACAGCAACACAAACAGACCGTCGTCACTGCCATGTGTCGCTGCGTAATGACGTCACCAACGTGTTTCGTGTCACATGACACTTCATCAGGGCTGGCCATAAGCTCTCAAAGAGGCACTAATATACCCCAAAAAACACAGCGCACAATGCTCATAGTGCATTAAAAATTATATTGACATAAACAATATTAAAGGTGAGTATCGTGCGTACATCAAAGTAGTATTAAACAAGCATTTGTGGGATAATGTTACCCAACACCACGTGAAAGCCGGATCAGATGTCTTCACATGTGGATGGAGGCTAGTTCCTTTAACACCGGTTCCTGTTCAGGTGGGTAAGAAGTCTCTGATAGTCCTTGCTCCCATAAGCAGGTCAACACGTTAGCAGCTCTGCCATAAATTGCTGCCTTAGACGGAGCTCCACACCAGCTGAGATCCTCTCTCTCCCCTCCGTTTGGACACTTCCGGATTGGTGACGTCACCGCGGGGTTTCTCGCCGATACTGGCGCTGGATACACTGGGTAGGCTCGTCGTAGTGGGGCAGTACAGTTAAAAACAATACTGCTCTTGTCTCTTCCAACGCGTTTCGAAACCCGTGGGTTTCTTCATCAGGGATGATCCCCTGATCCCTAAACTAATCCAGTTGAAAATAATGTAATAATTGTAGAGAAATAGAAAAAGATAATGTGGTCTGCTTGGTACCTTTTTTTTAACTTATTTGAATGTGTATTTATGCACTTCTTTATAGAAATTATGCATTAGTACATAAGATTAAAATAGGAATGATTTATTTATCTATGTAAATAAATGTGTTTCTATGGACAGATCTTGCTTCTCATTTTATTACAGTTATTGACAAATGTGTCTTCCTAAAAACATTTGAACATGCCTTTAATTAATATTGCTGTCTATTATGGAAAGCCTTTTGGGCAAGATGTGTAATAAATTGAAGCACACACACAAAAAATAGACTGATGAATAAATTAATGATTGAATTAAAACTCAGACACGGTGCTCATTTGCATGTCATTTCCCAGAATCCCTGTCTGCAGTCTAATGAAATATCTAACACATCATAATATAATGAATCTGGCCGTACTACCTCCTTCAACATTACTGATGAAAATACGATCATTCACCCAGTAGCCCAAGCACGCTGCCTAGGGGTCACACTCGACTCCTCTCTCACATTCGCCTCTCACATTCAAAACATTTCTAAAACCTGTCGCTTTTTCCTCCGCAATATAACAAAGATACGCCATTTCCTCTGTTGTTCGACTGCTAAAACTCTGACTCAGGCCCTCATTCTCTCCAGTCTCGATTACTGCAACCTCCTGCTGTCTGGCCTTCCTGCCTCTCACCTGTCTCCCCTGCAATCTATCCTAAACGTTGCTGCCAGAATCACTCCATTTTTTCCTAAATCTGTCTCAGCGTCTGCCCTCCTGAAATCCCTCTCCTGGCTTCCGATCAAATCCCGCATCTCACACTCAATTCTCCTCCTCACTTTTAAAGCTTTACACTCTTCTGCCCCTCCTTACATCTCAGCCCTAATTTCTCGTTATGCACTATCCCAACTCTTGCGTTCTTCTCAAGGATGTCTTCTTTCTACCCGCTTTGTATCTAAAGCCCTCTCCCACCTTAAACCTTTCTCACTGACTGCCCCGCACCTCTGGAATTCCCTTCACCTCAATACCCCACTAACACCCTCTCTATCCACCTTTAAGACCCACCTTAAGACACATTTGCTTAAAGAAGCATATGAATAGCACTGTGGATAATCCTGGACACATGATACATAAAGCTTGGCCCCCTGCAGACGCACTTACCAGAATTCCCTCCTACTGTCTCTATACGTTCCCCTACCTACCAATTAGATTGTAAGCTCCTCGGAGCAGGAACTCCTCTTCCTTAATGTTACTTTTATGTCTGAAGCACTTATGCCCATGACCTGTTATTTATATTATTTGTTATTTATTTGATTACCACTTGTATTACTACTGTGAAGCGCTATGTACATATATGGCGCTATATAAATAAAGACATACAATACAATGCAATAAAGCAGGTTCTGAAGAGGATGTGTGTAAGAAGTGCAAATTAAGGTTGCTTTTTCTTTTACCTTTGTTATACCCAAAATGTATTACTGATATTCCATCTTATATTTAAGACATTCAAAACAATTTGAAAATAAACAAGCTACAACATTAAATGTAACATTCTGCATGCATACTGTACTGTAGGTGTATGGTAAAATTAAAAGCAACCCAATTACATGTTCAATGTTAGAGTGTAACAAGATGACATTTGCAATTTAATTCAAGCGTATCCTCTGGAATTTGACTGTCAATTTCATTCCCATTGCCATGTAGCTTAATCTTGACATCAGGAATCATCTTGTCATGATAATTTAAACGCTGGAGTATAGGGGAAAAAAGACCTCTTGAAAACTATGTGATATAATGGAAACTGAACATTTCTGAGCTGTTAAAGTTCAACCACAACTTTATCACCATTAGAATATAGTAGGTATATTAGTAGAGAGTTGTTAGATGATGGCATCTACAGTATATGCCAACCAATTGAATTAAGGATATACCCCACAGGTAAGATAAGTGGAACTGATTCCCTGGTATATTAGTAGAGACTGAATAAAGACTGGTCAAATCAAGTGTAGCCCCGGTCCCCTCTGGCTCCCAGAGACCCCCTCCTTTGCCTCAGCGCGGTTGCGGGTGCCGCCGGACCCAGCGACGGACCCGCCGGCTATTTCCAAAGGTGGGGGCCAGAGCAGGGAGCGTTTTGAGTCTCGGGAGGCTCGGCGGCGCACCCGGCTAGCGGGGGCCGCCATAATGGTTTGCACGCGTGGGCACAGTAATCGCGCATGAGAAGTGAAGTGCGGGAGTTGCGGCGGCCATTCCAAAGTCACGCATGCGCAGTGCAATTGCGCACGCGGCCCCAATGTTACAGCAGCCTCCACGGGACTACAACTCCCATGAGGCCTAAGGAGGAAAGCCCCAGGTGACCCAGAACAGCCAATAGGGCTCAAGGATTCTCGGCAGTTGCTTTTAGATACAGTTGGCAGTTGTGAGTTAGCAGTTGGAGCAGGGAGCTAGTGAGTGAGGGTGCAGGGGAGCAGTAGCCCCTTGCACTAGGCCAGATAACCCCAAAGGCCCCAGATAACGATAACCCTTGCCCCAGTTTGTTGGTTGCTTCAGGGACAGGCCTTAGAGAAGGAGATCTGCCCCTTTAGCTATTTGGTTAAGTAAAGATACACACTGTGGCGCGCAGCCTGATTTCTGGGTCTGGGCTCAGACCCTTCTATATATACAGACTATCTTACCAGAGACTAATATATATATATAGACTATCTTCACGGAGGCCACGCTAAGCAGCAACTGCGGCCTGCCGGCTGCAGACGGATCCCCTTCAAGGTACAGACGTTGCTGAGCCGCGGTGATATTATCCACGCCGGAATTCACCCCACGTGTAGAAGGACATCACGTCGGATCCAGCGGATCCAAACCCAGTTGAATAGCGGCACCCGTGGCCTGGAGCCCTGGGCAGGTACCTTTAGTAGTGCGCTAACACTTAAAGGGATAGCGCTATCTTCAACACATTGAGTGGGTGTGGACATAAAGGGACATCAGGGGATTGGTGCCCAGCACCCAAGGTACTTTGGAGGAGGGAATATTTATGGTGATGTGTGCACCCAGTGCACTTCTATGTGTATGACTATATGCATTATTCTGTGTGGTACAGGTACCGAAGTTATTAGTATTAGCAATAGTAAACAGTTATTAGCATACACTGTGTGCGTGTTTTATTATTGTGGTTCCTGTAAGAGGACCATCCCACTAAGGTGGGAGCCCTTACAGGTGGAGGTGCTGTGTTCAACGAATGATCATGTAACCCCAGGCTCCCAGTGGCGGAGGTTCAGGCCTTCTGTGAGCCTATCAGGTAACGCACCACACCCGGTAACACAATTGTATTTCCCCACATGGTCCCCATCTGCGATAGGGGGGGGCAAAAGGTGTTACACAAGTACAGTGCCGACACAGTTTATTCGAATGCGGCTAGAGCCACAAGCCGCGAGGTTTCCCGGCTTTCATGTTGAATCCCCTCGGCGTGGCGCGTCACCGATGCGCAGTCACGCTTCATCGGGAGCGTGCGCGCACGGCGTGCGTGCCCAGGGTTCCCCGAAGGGAGCCCTGGTGTCCCGAGATGTGGGGGATGGTGGTGGGGGGCTCCGGGGGACCCGGTGGACCCGGAGAGGGGAGGGAGATGCCTCGATCAGAGGACCGATCCTCCGAGGCTCCGGCATGCGCACGGGACACCTCGACGCGCGCCCGGTATCTGTCGCGGCCGAGACCGGGTAAATGTTAGAATAAACTCAGCCGCGACAGTATACTTAATAACCTAACACACAAGTGACCTTGCAGTCTCTGAGTTTCTCTAACATTGCGTCTGCCCCTTCCCTCTGCTTTGCTTTCCTTCTGTCCATCTCTTTCTTTCTGCCAATTGTATTTTCTTTCTGTCACATGTGTGATTCTGGCTGCCTCTTTCTTCTGCTTTGCTTTCTTGATGTCTCTCTTTGTGTTTCTAGCTACCCCTTTCCTATGTTTGCTTTCTCCCCCCCCCCCCCAATACAGTACAGTATCTATCTTCTTTTTCTACAGCAAACAGCAGCACTGTATATGATATACATGATATAAGATGTACATGATATTACTGCAGAGGAATAGAGCAGCATGAGCACGGAAATCAAAACTCATGGTTTGGATTAATCAGGGGCAGGAAAAAAGAGGTTTGGCTGGGTTTTGCATATTGTTTTTAATTTGATTTTGTTCACAGTTATCTTTCAACGTGTTGCAGGGTCATCCCTGACTACTATTCTGCCCTTCTCCTGGCAGTAAGCCCTGGTACAACAGACCTGCCAGTAGTCATCATGGGGTTTTCTCCTTCACCTTTGGTACTGCACTTGAGTGACAGCAGAGGGTGACACATCCTGTTATAGCTGGGACAACGAGGTGCCCGCCTCTGGCTGTACTTAAGGGCAGGACCGCCCTAAATTTGTAGGTTGTTCCTTCCCTCTGAAAAAGGCAAGTCACATGACTGGGAGCCTGAGATTGGGGCCTTCCCATGTGCTCTTCCCTGCGGGGAGCAGTGAGTGTGGACCAATACCTCTGCCTCCGCTAGGGAGGTGGGGAAGAGCTAGGACGGCTGCGGGTGCCCTTGGCCTGTAGTGGCGGTCGAGGGACCATCTTCAGTGATAACTGAGCCAAGAGACTGTACCGGCAGAAGACTGCTGAGTATCTGTTGTGTTACTGCAGACTGTAGTAATACACCGTTCCTGTTTGCAATATACCTCCGGCCTGGTGTGTGATCTATCTGGGGGAGAGGTAATCAGTTCTACCGTGGGAGATCATCTCCAATTTCCTGGAGCCTACGGTAGATGAAGGTGCTGCACTGCTAAATATCATGTGGGGTATGAACCCCAGAAGCCTGTTCCTGTGTCCCCAAGTCATCGCGGTCGATTCGGCCCTCCTGTTGCCAGCAGGTATAAGTACCCCACACTATGTAATGGTCCCTATCTGTGATTGGGGGTGGGTGGGATCACCGCTACATATGTATTATATAAATGAGTGTTTGGGAAGGTATATACTGTGTCAATGGGTTCTTTATAATAGATATGACTTAATTAATGTCACGTTCAATCCCTGAGTTAACTTTACCTGACATTTGTTGATAGCCAGTTAGAGATGGTCAAATGTTGGGGGGCGGATTTGGATCCAAAGCGGACAGGCGGATTCCTTTGGTCCGAGGATTTCAGCAGATTAATCTAAAAAAAAAAGGGATTTGTGTTTTGTGGATTTTTTTATTATCATTGCCAATAGACTCCGTGGATTGCGCAATCTGTTGATGGATTTTTAAGAATCCGCCAATAAGTTGCAGAATCCGCAGATTGGATTCTACAAATCCATCAACGGATTGTATCCAATGGCGGTTTTTGATGAATCCACGCGGATTAAAACAGATCAAATCCGTTTGCGTATTTTACACTGCGAAATGTATTTTGGGGGTAATATGCGAGAATATCCAAGAAACGGTTTTGGACGATTCACCCATCTATATAGTAAGTGTCAGGGGGACAGCCTCATTTGCATTTCATTACCATTAACATCCATTATACTTAACCAATGCCCTATGCCGCCAAAGACCGAACGTAACGTAGTGTTTCTGAGCTTTCAAGATACAGCTTAATGTGAGACGTTAACTTAGGTTAACATACAGTAACCTTTACTCACTTAAAGGAGCTTCTGTATGCAGATCTGGGGCTGAGTCTGCTACTGTCATTCCAGAAGAGTGCAAGAAATAGATGTTGTGTAGTTGCACAGAAAACATTTGCTTCAGAAGTTGATGATTGCTCTATTAAGTCTCAAAGTGCCAGGACAGTGTCAGCGATCTAAATGGAAAACTTCCTCTTCCATTCAGGGCAGGGAGGCAGGCATCAAGAGTCATGTGATTGTGTTATAATCACATGACCCTGAAGCCAAAACTCATGTGCCACTTCATCCCACTAGACCATTTTGGTTTTAAACTCATTAAAAGATTTGTATCTAGATGTAGCCAGGTCCCCTCTGGTCCCCCAGCCTCCCGTTCTCCTTCCTTACCTCCAAGGCTGCCGTGCGGGGAGGGCGATGGGCTCGCCGGTGGCCCCTTTCGCAGGGCGCTGCCATGTTTAGGTGTGCGCGCATCGCGGAGGTTCACGCATGCGCAAAGAAGGTTGTGTCGGCCATTGCTGAGTTGCACATGCGCGGTGATGTAGGCGCACACGGCTGCAATGATAAGGAGATTCTGCAATGACTACAACTCCCATGTTGCATAGGGAGATTGCACCATGTGATCACAGAGAGCCAATGAGATTGCTGTTTCCCCTGGAAGGGGAAGATATACTTATTGCATGCATGGACAGGAAGGGGAGTCAAGGTCTGGACAGTGAGGGAGCAGGTTGGGCCCCCGGAGCAGTGCTTCGGTGGGATAGGCCAGAATTGCCCCAAGGTCCCAGATAGTTGTCTGACTCACTGTAGAGAACTCTATGTGTATGCTGTAGGGAAAGGCCATAGTGCATAGGGACTCTTTCACCATAGCAATAGTGTGAGACATGCTGCAGGATATTGCCTGAGAAAGGTACAGGCTGTTGCTGAGAAGACTACTCAGACATCTGTTATAGAGACTATTTACAGGGGTACACTCCAGTCGGGAAGCCCCTCCAGAGGCATCCACCTGAGGATCCATCCAAGAGAGAAGCATCAGACCGTGCCGCGGAACCATGTCGCTGATCTGCAGATCTGTTGTCCTGGTCTGGACTGAGACCAGGGAGGTATTAATAAGTGCACCAACAGGCCCCAACACACAGGGAAGCGCACTATCCCACACACACACTCTTTGGGGAGGAACTTGCTGGGGGACACTCAGGGGTTAAGTGCCCAGGCACTCCAGTACTTTGGGGTTCTCAACAGGGAGGTGTTATTGTTGGGTGATAATCTGCTAGTGCTTTCAGACCTGCAGTGCTTTGGGAACATTCACTTGGACGGTACCACTATTGGGTCATATTCTGTGGCTGTGTTATGATATGGTACATGCAAATTATATGTGTTTAGTAAATACTGTTCTTATACCATCGTGTGTAATTATTGTGTATATCGGTTTCCGATGAGGGACTATTCCCATTACGCTGGGATCCCTTATCGGTGGAGGCGCTGCACCATGAAATAAGTGTATCCCAGGCTCCCAGTGGCGGAGGCTCAGGTCTCCTGGTATCCAGATAGAAAAATGGCAAAAGCGCTCAAATGCCAGGCCAATGATAATATAATGCCAGAACCACCATCCAAAGGAAATCCGTAATCACAAATATAGGATAGTGATAATGCAACAACAATAATGGGTACAGTCCTCCTGAAGACAGGTAGTGGGTAGTACAAGTCCACCCATGATCAATCTCATTGGCAGGTTCCCCAAAGTTGGTAAAAGAACTCACGTTCCTTGGTGTGGCTGGCTGGCTGTGCAGCTTCCAATGATGGTATGCAGAAGTAAAATATTGGGAGGAGCGCAAGAACCAAATGGAACAGGAAAGGACCCAGAATCAAAATAAGTAAAAAGAGTACCCTTTTTACTTATTTTGATTCTGGGTCCTTTCCTGCTCCATTTAGTTTGTGCGCTCCTCCCAATTTTTTACTTCTGGTATCCACACAGGTAAAAGCAGCACGGGTAGTTCCGTACCCAGAGGGGTACAAGGGCTACATAAATAATAGACAAAGTCAATTAAAGTATCTAACTGCATATAATGATTGATAGCTTGGTACCTGATGCTTACAGAGAGAAGCAAGTACAAACTGGGCCATGGGACAAGAAAATGATTACGGAGTAATAAAAAATAAAATATGCCGACTTATTACAGCCTTATCACAGCATGATGGCTTCTCTTTTCTTATCCGTCCTATTTGCTGTTATTGTTCTGACTTGTGTTTTCTAAATGCAGAGGCAATGCTATGTTCAGTAACTATGGCGACCATAAATAAGAATTGTAATTCATAATATGTGAATGGCAACAACACTGTGAATTTGCCACATGTGACTATTTAAAAATGACAAAGACAATGAATATATGAACATTTGGGGAACCGTGTAAAACCTCCCCTACCCTCCGACACACACACACACGCACACGCACGCACACACACTTGTTACTTTGGGCAGGCTGATGTTCACAAATCAATATATTCCATAAATAAATCAAACAACAATCAAAGGTATGATTGCACTACTGCATAACTGGGTATTGTGTGCCGAACGCTGCCTCAAAGCTGCTTCAGACTCATACTGTAGCTTAAATCCAGTAGAGCAACATCCTCTTCTGGAACAAAGCAGAGTTTCTATACCTTTGCCTACAGTATGTAATACTTCTGAGATGTATATTCAATTTCATTACTGCTACTCCAACCCCCCTGATTTTTGCACTGTACTTTTATATGTAGCTGCAAGGGCTTTTTATTTATTCACTTACAGTATATATTACATCAGGTGTCATTAGCTTTATATCAGGACACATGGTCAGCTAGAGTGTGAGAATTAACATATACTTATGGAATTTGGCACTATAAGGTACTGACAGGAGAGAGCTACAACTAATTAGTCAAACTGATGACAGTTTAAAGACTTCACATCCAGACTTGCTTGCAACACATTGCTTTGTTGTGACTTACAGGAGATAATGAGTTAGTGCATGTACAGTATATAGGCATGCTGAAGTATTGCACTAACCAATTCGAACATCCTTTACAGGATTCTATAGTGTGGGTAAGCTGCATTGCTCATGTTGTTATCATACACTAGCCACTAGCTTGATCTGTTGATACTTCCTTACTGCATCCTGAAGCAAATTGTCTATAATTTTGCAGAAAGGTAGTTCGCTGGATCATGTTCAACTTGAAAGGCTCTTTCCATGTTTAGGCAGTAAAGTTATTTAGCAATGGGATCATAGGCAGAGGATATGATAGATCCTGACATTACATAATAAGAAAAACATGTATGGCACTACTGATTAGAAATGAAGAATTTTACAATGAGAGTATAAGAAAATCTGTTCTTTTCCAATTATATTAAATTAACTCACTTTGGTGCTTTAAAGCAGTATCCAAAAATGTTGCTATGGAAACAGAGTGAAAGAGTAATTGGTAAAATTAATCAAAAGTTAATATCTGGGTATAGGCTGACTCTTATTGGATGATCCATATAGCCCAAATAATTTTTACTTTACTTTCATTTCTACATTAAAAACTTTCAACTATGTAGTTTGTGTCTGTTTTGGGATGTGTCCTGAAATTCCATGGTTCTTTATTTCAAAACAAGTAGGATTTTCAATGGGTATTTGTTCCATATGGATGTTTAATGAAGTGTCCATGAAAATGTAATTAACATACAGGCATATCCTGGTTTAACGACACTCACTTTAAGTACACTCGTGAGTAAGGACATATCGCCCAATAGGCAAACGTCAGCTCACGCATGCACCTGTCAGCACGTCCTGAACAGCAATACCGGCTCCCTACCTGTATCGAAGCAGTGCGCAAGCGGGGAGACTCTAGAGCCTGTTACAAATGCGTTATTTACATCAATTATGCACGTATATGACGATTGCAGTACAGTACATGCATCGATAAGTGGGAAAAAGGTAGTTCTTCACTTTAAGTACATTTTCGCTTTACATAAATGCTCCTGTCCCATTACGTACGTTAATGCGGGGTATGCCTGTATAGCACAATACCATCCTTATCCACCGCCCAAATAATAAAAAAATAATAATAAATAATGAAAGATTGGGCAAATTCATGGTGTAGACATCCTTGGGCCGTTTAAGAGTTGGCTAATGACAGCGGAGATGTGCCGCAAAACCATTGCCCAGGAGATTAACAAAGTTGAGACCTCATAAAAATATGACCCAGATTGAGAGTTGGCCAAAAACAGGCGCAAAGAACTGATTGCATGGGGCCTGTTAACCCAACCACTCGAAGGGCGTAGAGGAGACGTGTATATTCTTAATTGATTTAAATGAGCTCAAAGTGGGCATCAAACTACCCCTGTCTAATATTAGGGTCCAATTACAATTAATAGCTTTTCTTAATTTAAGAACCCATATTAATTATTCATCTAGAAGGATCTGGTGCAAATCGTCACCATTTCCATTTTTTTTTTGAGGCAATTGCTGCAATTGCCACCCTTTTGATACGTAGGTGCCACCTGTATCTGCCGAGGAAGAGAGAGACTTTATAGAGTTAGTTATAGTATTTGACATGCCTACTGATAAGGTACCAATTAACACCTCAAATCATCAAAGATAATGCTAAGATGACAGATAATTAAACAGCTGCCGTCCAATTACCAAACTATTGAAGTCAGACCCCCAAAAGTCATATTTTTGAGGGTGTGTGCTGATGCAGGAGGATACCGGCACCCCATACCGAGGTCTTTAGCTCGGGAAGTAGGGGGTCCCCGAGACTGAAATTAACCACCCTCCCAGGGACAACTACCACCACCCCCCACCCCCTCTACCCATTGATTGGCACAGTAGTAAAACATGCCAATAATACGGGCATGGTTTGCTACAATGGCAATGAATGGACAAGCTACAGTATAAAATAAAAAAACAAGCACTGAATAAAATACATTACATTTCAATAAAAAAAATCATTTGCCAATTAACCAATTGATTGGCACAGTGTAAACCATACCCATAATATATCCAAATCTGTGTAATAGGGATTTTGCTCATTACTGTACTGTATGTGTAGGAGGGGGGGGGGGGAATGGTTGTTCAATGTTTTGTATTGGTGTTTGTATTGTAATATTTAGTGGGTGTAGAGGGAGTGGGTGAAGGGGTAATTTATCCAGGGTGGGTGGTTAGGCCTCTCGGGCCTCTCGGGTGGGTTACTACCGCTAAGGTAATGAAAGGGTTACCACTCCCGCAATCTTCCCGGTAGGCCTAACCGTCCACCCTGGGGAAATTACCCCCTTCACCCACCCCTTCTACCCCCAATAAACCAGGTACTCTGGCTTAACCCCTTCATTGCCTTAGCGGCTAGCCGATAAAATAATGAAGCTGCTTTCATTTTATTTTGATAACACAGTATTGAAGCAGGGGGTCTCTGGAGCTAAACCGCATTCATTTCAGCCTCGAGGACCCCCTGCTTCCCAAGTTACAGGCCCCGGTATGGGGTGCCAGTATCTCCCTGAATTGTTTAAATCTCCCGGTCACGTGGGCCAGTATTCACTAAGAAAAAACACAATTTTTTTTAAAGTGCTGACAAAAAATGGGAGATCGCACTACTTGTTTATTTTTCTTCTAAGTCTTATCACACTGAAAGTGTTTGTTTAAACTGCAGCCTGGAGGAGGTGAATGGAGGGAGGAGGTGAATGGAGAGAGCTTACAGGCGATCGTGCAGTATAAATATTCATTTTCATAAAAGTGTACGCAAACAGGGGGACTCCTGACCTGAACGCATTGCTTTCAGCCTCGAGAACCCACTGCTTCTCGAGTTACAGGCCCCGGTATATGGTGCCGGTATGCCCGCCTTTTTTTAAAGCAAGGGGTCTCCTGAGCTGAACCGCATTGATATCAGCCTTGGGTACCTCCTGCATCCTGAGATACAGACCCCGTTATGGGGTGTCAGTATCCCACCATGTTTAAATCTCAAGTATCACATGACTGGGACATTTAAACGCACAGGAGATAAAAGGCACCCCATACCGGGGCCTGTAACTCGGAAAGCATGGGGTCCCCGAGGCTGAAATCAATGCGGTTCAGCTCAGGAGAAACCTTGCTTCCATACACTATTATTACATATCCCATAAAAGCAGATTCATTACCTTAGCAGCTAGCCGCTAAGGCAATTAAGGGGTTAAGGCACAGCCTTGCAGAACTGTACGGCTGTACTGTGTAGGTTGAATTACAATTAGATTTTTAAGAAAACAACTCGCGATTGCCCAATTGAGTTTCTAGACGGTATTTCAGACAACGCTAGAAATACCCGCACCCGTCAGAAACCCAAGTCAATGGCGGTACGGTTGGAAAACATCACGCGCCATGACAGGGGTATTCCGAGCGGTACACCGCGCAAAGTTTTAGAATAACGGCCGCTGGGCTGTTGGGGATTTTTGAATCATTGTTACATCCACTTTGATCTGCTCCCTTCTCGCTTTATTTCCCCACGAGCCAAGGTGGCATACATCGTATCACTGCTGACAGACAAATGCTTTGGCGTGGACTTCTCTCATCTTGGAACAGAGGCCGGACCTTACTGGAGACATTAACCGCTTCACCACGGAGTTCCGGAAAGTATTTGATACCCCGGGGTGCAAGGAAACCGCTGCCTCATCTCTCCTAATTATTTCACAGGGTGTAAGAAATCCAATTTAGCAATAATTATATTGTAATGAATTAATCTGTTATCAAAGGCAGAATGTTAAAGTATACAGTATAATAGTCTGGACTTTCCTTCATATCTATATATTATCTGATTGTATATTCAGTTATTGTTACATGTGCAGTATTCTAAGTGAAAGGTCAGATCTATTCTGACAGACAGAATTGACCCAAAAGGTCAATTCGTGGCCTCAAGTTGTTGAACAGCTGCAAGTCCTAACTGGGAAAAATGCTGCCATAAGACTTTTCAATTCAGTAAGTTTGAAACTACTTATATGTTCAGAAGTAGATCATATGACATCAGTAATGTAGGTGAATACCATGTTGGGATATAACATTTTAAAGGCTGACTGGGTGGGTCTTTATGGATAAATACAGCAGTGAGCTTAGTGAGTTTAGGAAGGAAGGAAGGATGGAGAGAAGATAGGCCAGACGAAGAAAGACCAGGCCAGATTGATAATACCATGAAGAGGAGAAAAGGACATGTTAATACCTGAAGAGAATATTAACAGAAAGAAGGTTACTATGTGCAACTATTCTTAAGAATATCAATCTATTTGAAACATCACCATCGTCATTCTTACTATTTTTGTATGTAAGTAATTATTTTCAAAATAAACGTTTTGTTTTTGTGTGCAAACGACAAGAATGCTGAATTCTGTTATACTGATGTGAATCTACAGAAAAAGCGAATTTAAGGACATTTAACATTGGCGAGCCAGCCTTCATTCAGTTTTTTCGTCACATTTGGATTAGAGGGGGTGTGGTCGATACATCCTGGATCCAAGATTTGAGAAAAAATTGAAACGAACCGAAGAAAAAAGAAGTGTCAAGTTTTTGGTAGATTTGACTACAGTTGATTAACAGATCAGAGACAGAGAACCACGTTTCACGAATCTCCTAGAGGGAGACGGACTGTTCGGGGGTTGCCTTTGTCTGGTCAAGTTTCCCAAGGAAGAAGGTACATTTGCGGGACGTGCAGGGAGCATTGTCTGGAGCATTTGTATGCGCTGAATGGAATAGCGTGGAATTTCTTCAAAGAAACGTTGCGACGTTTGTGGGGGAGCAATTCGAGTTTTTGCAGCACAAGTTTTCGGTGAAAGAAAATACTTAACAAAACGTAAGTAATGGAATTTATTAATTCATATGCAAATGACAGTAATATGATGTTAAATGTGTTACCTCATACATCTACTGACACTGAATTATGGAATTCTCTGTGGAATCAGGTGCAAATAGAAAATGAGAGAATAGATAAGAAAATACTAACTATGCATAAAGATAAGAAAAAATTAAGAAATGTCATGAAAATGATCAAAGTGTTTAATTTGATGGTTTTCAATGATGAGAATTCGCATAAAATTGAAGTTGTAAAAACTGATCAATGTTCAAATTGTAACATTTTACATAAACGCATACATGAGTTAGAAAAACAAATTGAAACATCCAATATCAAATTTGCATGCGCTGCTGGTAAAGACAAAAAGAAAAAAGATACTCAAGGGGAGTCTTTTATTCCTAGTTCTAGTGCAGAAGTAGATGTGACTGACATAAGCAGCACAGAACTGACAAGGAAAAAGTTCCATGACAAAGCAGCCACACTGAATTTAAAAATTCATGATCATTTAATGAAGGTATTAAAAGATATACCTGATTATAAAAATCACCTGGATGCATTTCATAATGCAGACATTTTTGAATCTTATACAGATCGATTTAATTTGACTGAGGAACAAAGAAATAAGATTTACAAACTGTGGTTACCAACTCACATGAGTCGAAGGTTAAAAATGCCTGTCAGCATGCCTCAAGAGGATGAGAATGGCGATTTTATACAAGGGTCTTGCATAGACAGGCTTAATCAATTAATTTACATTTCCACCGGACATGCCATTACCGTTGATATTTTGGAAGATCTTAAACCCAAAATTACAGAGGATACTTTTGAGTTTATGTTAAAATTCCAGACTGCATACAAATTACTGTTTTCTGATCAAGATTCTGAAGAGAAAATGATTAGAGCATTTGTAAAAAAATTTACATTTTTAGATCCAGTAACATTAGCAATTGCTTCTGAGAAAGAATCATTAGAAGTTGCTGCTCTTTTTATTGATAATATTAGACGTCAGCTTTTGCAGAATAATCCCAGATTTAAAATCTCAGAAGTTGTTAATGATAGAAATGCCTTTCATGCCACTCAAAAAAGTAACAGCTCTTGGAACAGTCAGAGTGACAGGAGTGACAACTGCAGAACAGACAAGCCTTTGCGGCTGCAAAGTTTAAAATGTTTTCATTGCGGAGAAATAGGGCATTATAGAAGAAACTGTGACAAATTCTTAGATCTACAAAAAAGTTTGCGGAAAGAGAATGTATTTGTTCAGCACACAGACACTAATGATCTCACACACAAACAGGTTTGTAACATAACTCACATAGACGAAAGAGTTAATTCATCCTGACTAGACTATCGGATACCACGTCCTCTTGAAGTATTAACTCCAGTAACTTTGGATAAAGAAGGAACCTTAGGGGGGTTTGATACAGAGTTTTTAATAGATACCAAGGCACAGTTAAGTGTAACAAAAGAAAAGTTACCAATGTTGCCAGGAACACCTCTTTGTAATATTGTGGATTTAGGCAATAAGGCAATTTGGAAAAATTCTAAAGGAAGAAAGCCTGTGTTAATTAATCCTTCTGAATATGGTAACGAGAGAAGTGTTTGTCCAATTGAAATGGTCACCAGTGAGTTTCAATTACCTGAAATCAGTGATAATTTTTGTGTCAAGCCAACACTTAAGAAAGATTTCCAAATAACACAAAAAACAGGACAGGATTTTCTCACTGAAGGAAATGCAATAGTTGATTCCTTGGCTAAGGAAGAGGTTTTAACAGAACAGAATGTAGTGCTTACAGAGACTAGTGCCACAGCGACAGCCAGACACAAAGATATGCAGCTCCTTTCCTTTACAGAGAAACAGGCAAAGGATACGTCCATTGCTATTTCCCGGGTTGATTTAAAGCCTTCTCGTGTCCATAAAGAAAAGGCCATAAATCATGAAAGTTTGGGTCACGTAGGACAAGAGACACTTTTGGAAAGTTTAAAAGGACATCCTAGGCTCAAAAGACAAAAACCACCTTTCCAATGTATTGCACCAGCAAATGGCCCAGGGTCCACATTGCAAATTGATCACAATGGTTCCTTACCCTCAGGGAAGAATGGGTTAAAAAATGCTTGGATTACAGGAGCTGTCTTTTCAAAATGGGTTGAGAGCATTCTGGTCAAGCAAAATGATGCAATTACTACAGCACGAGTTTTTTGGAATCATGTTTTTTCCAGATGGGGTTTTCCACGCATTCTTGAGTCAGATAGGGGTTCTCATTTCACAGGTTTACTGATGAAAGTTTACATGTGAAATTTTAGGGATTAAATAAAGATTTAAAGTATCATCCATAATCAGTTGGTATAATTAGATTTAAAATTTAGGAATTAAAATAGGTCTTCTATATTTCCAAAATTTTAAAAGGGGGGGAAGTGAAGTAGATGACAATTATGATCATTTTTTTAATGAAAAAGTTCTTTGGTAAACAAATTGAGAAGGGTCTAATGATATAATTAACATTACAATTAAAGGTTATGTTTGTGATTTATGTATGTAACATGTAGACAGTACTGTAAGTGTATGGTCCAGATGGACTAAGGTTAAATATATTTACCAATATAATGATACTGCTGTATTTTTACAGGTCATATGTAATTGTGTGATGAATAAAGAATACGATTGGATAATCGGAATCAAGAAGAATGAGGAAAATCAACAAGAGTCATCACCGATGGGACTGAATATTTTTTCATTTTTTAGGAAAAAGAACAAAATGACTATTTTTATTATATTTATTACTACTGGGACTATTGAAAGAAATAATCAATACTCAAAAAAGTACGAGGGGGAATTACATCTCTAGGAGTACAACAAAGTTTGCTAGAAGAAGTTTTATTGGTTCTAAATTATACAGATTTATGGGTGTGATATATAGTATGTACAAGTATTATTATTTTTTCTTTAAAAGTACATATTGGGAAAATAAAGTTTTATTTCCTATAACAGTACTAGAAATAGTGGTAGTAATATTCAGTTATTATTTAATAGTCTCCAATATCCAGATTTTTATTTTTTACACAATTATAGCAAGACTTAACGGATAGATTTTTTACGCTTGTTTACATTTTTATTCTAAAATACTTTGTTTATTACGCCAGGTCAAGATTATTTATCATTCATGCTTACTTTGTATTGAAACAGTAAAAACCTTTAATGATTGAAGAATTAAATTGTATTGGAGGAAATCAGTAGGAATATATTTACACATTCTTGAGAGATGTAAATATGGTTCCATTACAATTTAATATAGCTCAAATAAAAGAGTTTGAGTTCTCTTGGGAGAAATGGACTGAAGAACTTTAAAAAGATGAAGGTTTACTTCAGATGTCACAAAAACAATTAAAAGCAGAAATTGTTTTTCAACATGAAGAAGGTAAACTAAAAGAGATAGAACATGATGGGTAATTAAAGGCTTGATGGGCAAAAGTTTTTAAAGAAATCTGTTATAATGTATCAATATTGGGAAATAAGTGTTTCATTTATCTTCATCATTGTACATTGTTTTATGATGTATTGTTTTTCAACTCTTGGTAATATGTATTGTGAAGGCAGAGTAATTCAGAGGTATGCTGTATTCTGACATTCTGTTTGATAAGTTTTGAATGTGATATGTATGGTTGTTTGAAAGATTTATAGTGATTCTATTAAAATCTAATTTAGGGGGGCTGTAAGAAATCCAATTTAGCAATAATTATATTGTAATGAATGAATCTGTTATCAAAGGCAGAATGTTAAAGTATACAGTATAATAGTCTGGACTTTCCTTCATATCTATATATTATCTGATTGTATATTCAGTTATTGTTACATGTGCAGTATTCTAAGTGAAAGGTCAGATCTATTCTGACAGACAGAATTGACCCAAAAGGTCAATTCGTGGCCTCAAGTTGTTGAACAGCTGCAAGTCCTAACTGGGAAAAATGCTGCCATAAGACTTTTCAATTCAGTAAGTTTGAAACTACTTATATGTTCAGAAGTAGTTCATATGACATTAGTAATGTAGGTGAATACCATGTTGGGATATAACATTTTAAAGGCTGACTGGGTGGGTCTTTATGGATAAATACAGCAGTGAGCTTAGTGAGTTTAGGAAGGAAGGAAGGATGGAGAGAAGATAGGCCAGACGAAGAAAGACCAGGCCAGATTGATAATACCATGAAGAGGAGAAAAGGACATGTTAATACCTGAAGAGAATATTAACAGAAAGAAGGTTACTATGTGCAACTATTCTTAAGAATATCAATCTATTTGAAACATCACCATCGTCATTCTTACTATTTTTGTATGTAAGTAATTATTTTCAAAATAAACGTTTTGTTTTTGTGTGCAAACGACAAGAATGCTGAATTCTGTTATACTGATGTGAATCTACAGAAAAAGCGAATTTAAGGACATTTAACACAGGGAAACCGTTCTGTTGCCCACTACACAGTTGAATTTCGTACCATAGCCTCCTAGACTGGCTGGAACGATGAGGCCTTGACCGCAACATTCTGGCAAGGGTTGTCCGAAAGACTCAAAGATGAGATGGTTGCCCAAGAATGCCCTACTGGATTAGAGGATCTCGTGGCCCTGTGTTTACGGATGGACCAACAACTCCAAGAGAGAAGGATGGAGAGACACAGACGCCAACACGGTACACAACCATTTCTCACACATCCAGCAGGAGCCTTGGATACTTCTTCTCCGGCCGTAGAGGAGCCCATGCAGTTGGGAGGTACTCGCTTTTCAGCTGGTGAGAAACAGCGCAGACGTCACGCAGGCCTATGCCTATATTGTGATAATACTGGACACTTTGTAACCACCTGTCCACTTAAGGCGGGAAATGCCAAAGCCCATTGAGAGCCGGTAGGATCACGCTGGGAACCTTGTCTTCAGCTCCTCCCAAACCCTCAACCAGGATTCTTGTTACCATCATCCTGTTCAGAGACACCTTCAAGACCACTACACGGCCCTTTGTGGATTCCGGATCAGGAGGAACTTCATTGACCAGGGGTTCGCCGAAAGGAACAAGATACCCTTGATATACAAGGATCGCCCCGTAGGGCTAGACGTCATAGACAGTTACCCTCTACAGCCTGCTTTCAGATCTTTACAAACCACACTCATCTCCTTACAAGTCGGCGAGGATCATTCTAATAACATTTATCTGGATGCCATCGATACACCATCAGTAGATGTCACTCTGGGTCTACCCTGGCTTCAATTTTCTTCATAAAGAAAAAAATGGTTCACTCAGGCCCTGCATCGACTACCATGGTCTCAACAAGATAACGGTTAAGAATCGCTTCCCACTACCACTGATCTCGGAGCTATTTGACCGACTACAAGACATCACCATCTTTACCAAGCTGGACCTCCGAGGAGCGTACAACTTGGTGGGTATTCACCAAGGAGATGAATGGAAGACCACCTTTAACACTTGGGATGGACACTACGAGTACATGGTAATGCCCTTTGGACTTTGCAACGTTCCCGCAGTCTTTCCAGACTTTGTCAATGAGATATTCCGGGACCTTCTCAATCAATACGTCATTGTTTACCTGGATGACATCCTGATCTTTTCCAAAACAGTACATGTACATCCGGGACACGTTAAGCAGGTCCTCCAAAGATTACGAGAGAATAATCTCTTTGTCAAATTCAAAAAATGCCAATTTCACCAGACCAAGGCCAAATTGAGGTTATGTTTATAGAGGCAATAATGGTCTCCCACATAGAATGAATTGTCTAGAGAAGATTTTGGATGTCAAGCCCTTCTGATAAAGAAGTCCAGTGATTACTCTTTTCTACCTGCACATCCTGAGCCAAAGTACAGAAAGTTACACTAGTAAGTGTAATCCTATCCTGCAGATATTACAGAGGGAGTGCTTTCTTATAGTATTTTACAGAATAGTACATGAGAATACATCAGCACAAACCTTGATAACATTGTAAATAGTAGAATGGGTGTACAGTACATATACATCATGCTTCCTTTTCAGCTTGAAGAACGGTACATGTTGTAGCTCATGACTCGCTTGCTTACAACACATTCTATCTGCAGCATGATTACAAAGGCTGAATGATTCATCATTAAGTGAAATGTTGCACTGAACAGCATCTCTGATTGGGAAGAATAAAGCTGTGTTGAATCTATCTGACAAAAATCATACTGTATCTACTTGATTGGGTTTTTATTTATAGAATGTGGAAAATTGTATACAGTACAGTTGGACAATACACTGGTATCATAAATACTTTGAAAAATTAAATCCACACTTGGGTGATGACACAACTTCCTTCTTGGGATATATCATTTCCAATACTGGACTCGCCATGGATCCTGCCCAGGTGAAAGCGGGGGTAGATTGGCCTTGCCCCATGTCGCTCAAATCTGTACAAAGGTTTCTGGGGTTTGCGAACTATTACCGGAGATTTATTAAAAACTTCTCCTCAGTAGTAGCACCGATCACAGCCTTAACCCAATAAAGGAGCCGATCTAGCGCTCTGGCCTCTGGAGGCTACTAGTGCCTTTGAAAGGCTGAAGAAAGCCTTCTTCTCAGCACCTATCATGGTGCATCCAGATTCAGGACTGCTCTTCACGCTCGAGGTGGACGCCTCAGACGTTGGAGCCAGAGCGGTGTTGTCCCAGAGGAAGAACCCTCAAGCCCGACTTTATCCTGGCTCCTTCTTTTCTAAGAAGTTTTCCCCCGCGGAACAAAATTACAATGTTGGAAATCATGAACTTCTGGCAATTAAAAGATGCTAGAGGAGTGGAGACACTTACTCAAAGGAACGGAAAGTCCCGTCACCATTCTGACCGACCTTAAGAACGTATTATATATTGAGAGTGCACGTCGCTTGTGGTCACGACAGGCACGTTGGTCTTTATTTTTTTCTTGATTCAACTTCGTTATTTCATACCTCCCCGGCTCAAAAAATATAAAGGCAGACGCTCTCTCCCGACAATTCCTAATGAAGGATGACGGAGCATCGCCAGGAGACCATACTCTCCCCGGCCTGTATTCTTTCAGCCAACACCTTTGACGCCTCACACGTCATCACAAATGCTCAAGTTCTTGTCCCAGATGGCCTCAAGGTTCCAGAGGGACGCTTATTCACGCCACCTACTTTTCACAGGAAGGTAATGGAATAGGGTCATGCATCCAAAATTGCCGGCCATCCAGGTACTAGGAGGACAATCGAACTTTTGGAGCAGACGTTTTGGTGGCCAGGTATGCGTAAGGATATTAAGAACTTCGTCTCGGCATGTGCCACTTGTGCTCAGAACAAGACGCCTCGCAACAGACCACCTGGTCTTCTTCAACCCCTTCCGATTCCGGATCGTCCATGGGCTCACTTTTTCATGGACTTCATTGTGGAGCTGCCTAGATCTAAGGGGATGGATACTATCTTAGTGGTGGTTGACCGCTTCTCCAAACAGGCACATTTTATTCCGCTCAAAGGCCCACCCAACGCTTCCAGACTGTCCGAAGTATTCATCAGGGAGATCTTTAGCTTTCACGGTACACCTCAAGTTATCGTTTGTGACTGAGACTCTCAGTTCATATCCAAATTCTGGAGGGCCTTCTGCTAACAACTAGTCATCGCCCTTCATTATTCCTCGGGATATCACCTGCAAACCAATGGCCAAATGGAACAGACCAACCAATCCCTCCAAAAGTTCATTCGCTGTTTTATTTTGGACGCTCAGGACAATTGGATGGACCTTCTGCCATGGGCGGAGTTCTCCCATAACAATTTAAGAAATTAATCCACTCAACAATCCCTCTTCTTCACAAACTATGGATTTCACCCATCTGCACTTCCAACCACTGTATTCAGTTCTGGAGTTCCCGCAGCAGAGAGCAGGATTCAATACCTCAGAAGTCCTGGGATAAAATTCAGGGAAAACTTAGAAAAGCTATCTCTGCACAAAAAAAGCAGGTGCACCGTCATCGTCGGGAAACCCCCATTTACACACGAGTGCAAAGGGTTTGGCTTTCAACAAAGAACATCCGCCTGAAGGTATCATCTCTAAAATTAGCACTGAGGTTCATTGGACCTTTTGTCATCACGGAAAAAGTCAACCCAGTCGCATATCTGAAGAAACTACTGGCTTCCATGAACATTACATTGGTATTCCACATGTCCCTCTTGAAACCCTTAATTCAAGAACCCCACTCTTCGGTCCTGGACTAACCCCTTGTAACCACCACCTCAGCCCCTGCCGGATTCTGCCCGGCTGACGCGTCACACGGCAGAGCCACGCACCCGCGCACGGCCAAGCCAATGCACGCATGCTCTGAAGGGTGCCGTCAGCACCTCCTGCAGGGAGGAATCTCGGCCACACACCCGCGTGATGTCAGTGCTCCGCGCCGCGCATTGCACATGCGCGCAGGTCGTCCGGAACCCAATTAGAATTTCCAGGATGTCTCACTTGTAGGCTGTTCAGCCACTTACCTCCCTGGCGCCATTGGAGGACCTGATCACACCCCTGCAAGGTAATTGGATCCTTCCTCCATATATACCTGCTCCTGTCTGTCCTCCCCTGCTGAGCATAAACTCCTGTTTATCCATTGTGCTCACTGCTGCTGTTTCGTTGTGTCTTGATCCTTGCTTGCCTTTGACCTGTCAGTACTCTCCTGTCCTGATCTTTGGCTGTTCTATGGATTCCTACACTCTCCAACGCTTTGACCCCGGCTTCGTCCCTTGACTATTCTACCTTCTCTGACCCTGGACCTTGGCTATGGACATCTACCATCCTCCACTCTCCAACCCAGAATTATGGCAAGTACCCTGATTACTCTGACCTCTTCAACCCTACTACGCTGTACGACTTGGACTACGCATTCCGGACCGGACTGCGTGGTTGTGGCTTGGTGTCTTTCCATCCCCACCTCGCGGTCTTCAGTCCTGTTTGTGGTGAGCGCAAAGTGACAATATGCTCCGCCCAACAAACATGGACCCCGCTGAGGTGGTCCGACGTTTAGATACACATGAGGAATGCTTCCGGCAACTTACCGGATCATTCACACTTAAGGAACAACTAGTCTCCCAACTCAACCAAGACGTTGACACCCTTACCGAGCAAGTTAGACGCCTGACGTTGTCAACAGCCAACACCGGCCTACTCGCAACCGCTCCCTTCACTACGACGCCTACCTCTGAGCCACAACTGCCTACGCCCAATCAGAATGCAGGGGATCCCACCGGTTGTCGGGGGTTTCTGAACCAGTGTTCTATACAGTTTGAGCTGCTTCCCTCTCACTTCCCTTCCTCACGATCAAAGGTGGCGTACATACTCTCCTTGCTGACTGACGCCGCTCTGGCGTGGGTCTCTTCCATCTGGGAGCAACGCCCCGACCTGATGTCAGATCTCGCCCTCTTCATCGCCGAGTTCAGAAGGGTGTTTGACACCCCGGGGCGTAAGGTTACCGCTGCATCTACTCTGCTTAATAGTTCCCAGGGAGACCAAACTGTGGCTCGCTATGCCCTGGAATTTCGGACGGTGGCTACGGAGACCGGCTGGAACGATGAGGCCCTATCCGCAGTCTTCTTGCAGGGCCTGTCCGAACATTTGAAGGACGAATTGGCACCCCTCGATCGCCCCGCTGGATTTGAGGACCTGGTAACCCAGTGCATCTGCATGGATCAGCGTCTCCAAGAGAGAAATATGGAGAGAAACAAACATCCTCGAGGTATACAATCGCCCTCCTTTTCCACCAAAAGGTCCTGTACTCCCCACAGCTCCTGCTCTAGACGAACCCATGCAGCTGGGAGGGACTAGTCTTTCGCCTACCGAGAGGGAATGGAGAAGACGGGCGGGGCTGTGTCTCTACTGTGGCAACAACGTACACTAGTGACCAACTGTATGGTAAGACCGGGAAACGCCAAAGCCCAGTGAGTATTAGGAGGATCACGCTGATCACCGCAACCTTTCCCCCTCCTCAACCCTCAATTAGGTTTTACCTACCCATCTCCATATTCGGTGAGACCTTCACAGGTCATACACGGGCCTTTCTGGATTCAGGGGGAAACTTCATCGATCAGGAGTTTGCGATCAAAAATAGGATATCCTTGGTACCCAAAGCTCGACCGATAGGCCTTGAAGCCATCGACGGACGACTCTTGCAGCCCGCATTCATTTCCCTTCAAACTACACCCATCAAGATTTCGACCGGTGACTTCCACTCCGAGACCATAACACTGGACGTTATCCACACTCCCTCCGTGGACATTATTCTGGGACTTCCGTGGCTCCGGATTCACAATCCGGTCGTCGACTGGACAGAGTCCATGCCTCTACGATGGAGTTCCTATTGCTTGGAACATTGTATGCCTGCTCCTAAAGCAGTGGCAGGCCTGGAGGTCACGGATCCTGACAAGATCCAACTGCCGGTGGTATATGAAGACTTCCGTGACGTGTTCGACAAACGCCAGGCAGTGGAACTTCTGCCACATCGTGCCTACGATTGTCCGATCGATCTTCTACCCGGCGCCATTCCCCCGAGAGGAAGATCATATCCATTATCCATACATGAGAACCAGGCTATGAGACAATATATCCAGGAAAATCTCCAGAGGGTGTTCATTCAAAAATCCTCATCACCTGCAGGGGCAGGCTTTTTCTTCGTCAAGAAGAAGGACGGAACCCTCAGACCTTGCATAGACTATCGCGGTCTCAACAAACTCACCATAAAAAATCGCTACCCCCTTCCGTTGATAGCTGAATTGTTTGACAAACTTCAAGGAGCAAGTATTTTCATGAAATTGGATCTCAGAGGCGCCAATAATCTGGTCAGAATCAGACAAGGAGACAAATGGAAGACTGCATTCAATACTCGCGACAGGCACTATAAGTACCGGGTCATGCCGTTTGGGCTATGTAACGCCCCTGCTGTCTTCCAAGACATTGTAAATTACATCTTCAGAGACCTTCTGGACCGCCATGTGATAGTATACCTGGACGATATCCTAATTTTTTCCATATCCATGCCTGAACATACGGCTCACGTCAAGCATGTCTTACAGCGCTTAAGAGAGAACCATTTGTTCGCTAAGCTCGAGAAATGTCATTTCCATCAAAGATCTACCTCCTTTCTTGGCTACATCATATCTGATACCGGTCTCGCTATGGACCCTACCAAGGTCACAGCTGTACTTGAGTGGCCCTGTCCTCTCTCCCTCAAGGCTATCCAAAGGTTTCTTGGCTTCGCCAACTATTACCGGAGGTTCATTCAGGGATTCTCATCGGTAGTAGCACCCATCACGGCGCTGACCCAGAAGGGAGCTGACCCTACAAATTGGTCCAACAAGGCTCTCCAGGCCTTCGAGAGGATAAAGAAGGCATTTGCCTCAGCACCCATCTTGGTACATCCAGACCCTACATTACCATTTTCTTTGCAGGTTGACGCCTCCGATGTAGGAGTAGGAGCTATACTCTCTCAAAGAAAGAATCCTCAAGCTCCACTCCACCCCTGTGCGTATACTGCTGCGGCGCATCTGAGTCTAACACATTGCCGGTTGTTCCCTGGCTTTCTCCTGGAATGCGATGCACTTCACCTGGAGCATGCCGCATTCATTTTACGTTCTCAGCCACGGGTCATGCGCGGTTGACGTGCCATGAGTGTTCAAGTGCAGCCCGTTTTCCAAAAACCCGACAGAAGTTACGCGTATTTGATATGGGCCGTGATTAATGCAACAGATGATAAGATGGCAACAGTTGTTCAAATTTATCAGTATTTTATCGAAAACTATAACTTTTACAAATTTTCGCCAGCTCCTCATACGTGGAAGCGTGCAATAAGGAAAAGGTTATGTAGCGATCCCTGTTTTTATCGTATTGAGCCACAATTTGTTGGATGGTATTGGTGTTTATCACCGGCTTTTTCCTGTATCTATGATCATGCAGACGGCAAAAGGCGAAGGGTCGTATTAAAACCAACTAAGAAACGACAGTCGCTGCCAAGCAATGCACCGGCACCGGCTTCCGATAACGGTCCCACCGTCAGTGACAACCCTGAGCCTGAATCAGATTTCGCGTGCAGTTTCGATCAAGCTTGCATGTACCTAAGCAATTTCCAGCCTCATCAGCTGACTACAGGTAGACTAGTCCCGCTGCAAACAATTGACATGGATGATCAAGAACACTGGACTGACAGTGGACCGGCGCCGGCGCCGGCGCCAGCTGAATGGGAAATTCTATGGTGAGTATTGTTGCCGTATTATTTTCTGTAAGCAATATCTTTGGCTGAGCGGCTTCTACAGTACTGTACTGCAGATACTGTACAATTGGTGGAACGCTAGGCGCATGCGCATTGGAACCTTCTTGAAACGCATATGCGTGTCATTACATCCACGGTAGGCGCATGCGCATGTGAACAGGAGACACCCCCCGAGAAAATTATTGGTGCGACTGGCTGGGAACTTCTTTAGACAATTACAGTAAAACTTTTCTTTTTGTTTTTCCTCAGAAAAGAAAGCGGCTAATGGAGGGATTTCGATGGATAATATCACTTTGTGTAACAATGCCTGCACATTGCTGAATCGGATTTAAAAACCCACGTACCGGAGTCTACAGTTTAGTGGCCGTTGTTATTGATTAGGATAGAATACTGAATACCTGAAACATTATATTGATGTTTTCCGGCCGTACATTATACAATACTTTTTTTATAAACAGTATACTGTGTAATAAACCCGAAAAAATAAAAACTATGCATTTATTCTACATACTGTATATTACAGTACTGTACATACTGTACAGTATGTGTCTTCTATACAATGCCAGTACATACAGTACAGTACTGTATGTGTCTTCTATTTTTTTTAATACTCTTGTACTGAGCATGCCTACAGTATACAGTACAGTGTGCCTGGACAGTAGTGTACATTCTAGAAACACTGTATTTTGTTACAGTAGCAAAGGAGCAAATGGAACAATGTAAAACAAATCAACATGTTCTTTTATTGGTGGAGTAAGTACAAAAACATTTATTTACAAATACTGTACAATGTAGAAATATTTTAAGTGCACAGTAATTCAAAACATCAACAGGTGTATGGTTTACTGCTACAGTAGTGAAAACATTTATGTATAGAAAGTAAAAACATTTACAGTCAGTCAGTATGGTTTACAGTCACATGTTTTAAAAACAAATTCTTTATTCATAAAATATACAAAACGCAACATCTCCTTTATTAAAGTCAAAACATATACAGTGGGATGGTGTGCAAAATGTTTGCACCAGTACAGTCCTCGAGGGCAGCAGACAGGCCTGGTTTTCAGGACAACCTTGAAAACCGTGCTTGTTTGCAGCCCTCCGGGACTGGAATTGTGCAGGTCCTGTGTGTGTGTGTGTACAGCAAGATAAAACATTTCTGTATAAATACAAGTTAAAAAACACACAACAACATCTCCTTTATTTAAGTATAGCAGGTCAAAACATGTACAATACAGTTCAGCACAACAGTATGGTCTTACCTGTGATTAAAAAAAATCTTTATTCATAAAATACAGTATACAAAACGCAACATCTCCTTTATTAAAGAAACATAAAGTATACAGTATACATATATATATATATATATACTGTATAACAACAACCCCTATAAGCCCTAACATACAGTACTCTACACATACAGTACTGTATATGCACATACATATATGATACTACTGTATGGGCGGCGGGGGCGAGATGTGTTTGCAGCAGAGAGAGATCCGCTGCTCTCACTCTGCACAAACATCGGCACATTAAAAATTATTTTAAATACATTTTTATTGATAGTGTAGATGTGCCGGGGGTCTCCGGAGCTGAACCGCGTTGGTTTCAGGTCTGGGGACCCCCTGCTCCCCGAGATACAGCCCCCTTTATGAGGTGCCGGTATCCCTCTGCTTGGTTTAAAGGTCCCGATCACGTGATCGCGGCCTGTAAACCAAGCAGAGCAGAGGGATACCGGCACCCCCTAAAGGGGCCTGTATCTCGGGGAGCAGGGGGTCCCCAGACCTGAAACCAGTGCGGTTCTGCTCTGGAGACCCTCTGCACATGTACAGTATCAATAAAACACATACAGTATACAGTATAAATAAACACTCGTTCTTTACCTTAGCGGCTATGCGCTATGGTAAAGAAGCAGCATTTCTGTATTTTAATAATATTGTACAGTGAGCAGGGGCTTCCCTGAGCCAGAAATTAATGCTCAGGGACCCACCCTGCTCCTGCTCAATATTATTAAAAATACAGAAATGCTGCTTCATTACCATAGCAAAGAGCCGCTAAGGCAATGAGGGGGTTAACCCACCGTGCCCGCTTTATTGTGCGTAGTGGGGATGGGTGAGGGGGGTATTTGGCCCTTGGTGTGAGTTTAGGACTTGCGGGGTGGTTGCGGATGCACTTAACCCCTTCACGACCGTAGCAGTTAATACCGCTACGGTCATGAAGGGGTTAAGCCCTCCCGCTACCCCCCCGCAAGCCCTAAACAAGCACCATTGGGGCTAATACCCCATTCACCCACCCCCGCTACCCACAATAAAAAAAATACACACACACAGCAGCCGCTAAAAAATAAATAAATAAATCTAAATAAATAAATGACAATAAATACATTTGAAATACATTTTTATTGATAGTGTACATGTGCAGGGGGTCTCCGGAGCTGAACCGCATTGGTTTCAGGTCTAGAGACCCCCTGCTCCCCGAGATACAGCCCCCTTTAGGGGGTGCCGGTATCCCTCTGCTTGGTTTAAAGGGCCCGATCACGTGATCGCGGCCTGTAAACCAAGCAGAGCAGAGGGATACCGGCACCCCCTAAAGGGGCCTGTATCTCAGGGAGCAGGGGGTCCCCAGACCTGAAACCAGTGCGGTTCTGCTCTGGAGACCCTCTGCACATGTACAGTATCAATAAAACACATACAGTATACAGAATAAATAAACACTCGTTCTTTACCTTTGCGGCTATGCGCTATGGTAAAGAAGCAGCATTTCTGTATTTTAATAATATTGTACAGTGAGCAGGGGGTTCCCTGAGCCAGAAATTAATGCTCAGGGAACCCCTGCTCCTGCTCAATATTATTAAAAATACAGAAATGCAGCTTCATTACCATAGCGGATAGCCGCTAAGGCAATGAAGGGGTTAACCCACCGTGCCCGCTTTATTGTGTGTAGTGGGGATGGGTGAGGGGGGTATTTGGCCCTTGGTGTGAGTTTAGGACTTGCGGGGGGGTTGCGGGTGCACTTAACCCCTTCACGACCGTAGCAGTTAATACCGCTACGGTCATGAAGGGGTTAAGCCCTCCCGCTACCCCCCCGCAAGCCCTAAACAAGCACCGTTGGGGTAATACCCCATTCACCCACCCCCGCTACCCACAATAAAAAAAATACACACACACAGCAGCCGCCAAAAAATAAATAAATACATCTAAATAAATAAATAAATAAATGACAATAAATACATTTGAAATACATTTTTATTGATAGTGTACATGTGCAGGGGGTCTCCGGAGCTGAACCGCATTGGTTTCAGGTCTGGGGACCCCCTGCTCCCCGAGATACAGCCCCCTTCAGGGGGTGCCGGTATCCCTCTGCTTGGTTTAAAGGGCCCGACCACGTGATCGCGGCCTGTAAGCCAAGCAGAGCAGAGGGATACCGGCCTGTAAAGGGGCCTGTATCTCGGGGAGCAGGGGGTCCCCAGACCTGAAACCAGTGCGGTTCTGCTCTGGAGACCCTCTGCACATCTACACTATCAATAAAAATGTATTTTAAATTTATTTATTTATATTCATTTATTTATTTATATATTTATTTAGATTTATTTATTAATTGTGCTGCTGCTGCAAGTCCTAAACTCACACCAAGGGCCAAACACCCCCCTCACCCCCAATAAAATAATTCACGCACAGCAGCCCCACAATTTATAAATAAATCTAAATAAATAAGTAAATACATGAAGAGAAATAAATATATACTGTATATATATACTGGATATATATACAGTATATATATATATAATAACAATCCCTATACATATACAGTATATACTATACTGTGTATATATATACACTGTATACACATATATACAGTATATATATATATATATATATATATATATATATATATATATATATACATATATACATATATATATATATATACATATATATATATATATATATACATATATATATACATATATATATATATATACATATATATATATATATATATATATATATATATATATATATATATATATATATATATATATATATTGTGACAAACGGCTTACTCCGGGGCTCCGCCGTCTGTCCGGGACTGTTAGAACACGGCCTTTTAGGGTAGGTTAAATGATGAGACGTCACGTACACTGGCGACACACTTTATTCGAGCTCGGCTAGTCCCACGAATTCGGGTATACCCGGGTGTATTGAGGTTTGTGACTGTTTTCTGCCCGAGTGCATTGGGTTATTTTCCAGGCAGGGATTGAAGCATTTTATTCCCGCTGACTGCAATACTGCACAGTATATATATATATACTGCATTACAATTCATGAATTTATGCCATCTGGTAGACACGCGAAGCATTGCAGCCTATTAAATCCTAATCATTATCATTTAACAGATCAGCCGCCCGTCAGCCAGGCATGAACCCAGGCTGGGAAGGCAAACGCAACGGGGCTTGTCAGAGGTGAGGAGCGGCGCATTCCAGGTATCTGCCAGGTACATACTGGGTATTTGCTCGAATAAAGTGTGTCGGTGCAGTACTGTTCCTTTAAACAGGCTATGCCTGGTTTATTCAGTCCCAGGCACTGAGACTGCCACAGTTTAAACAGAAAACAAAGCCAAACAAAAAGCTGCTCGTCTGAGCGATAACTTAAACTTAGATGTCCCTGACTCAGAGTTGGAAGTGGCTTGTCCACTTCCACCAACAAAATAAGTACCTTTGCAGTCTTTAGACAAACTAACAGAATGAATGAAGCGATTTGGGAAAGAGGCTTTCTCACCCCTCTGCAGTTCAGCAGCCTTCCAGGCTCTTGGGCGGGGCTCAGAGGAAACAGGAAACAGGTCTTATATACCTGAACTCTAATCAGCATGACAGGTGACAGAAAACAGGCAGCAGACAAACTGTGGAATGGAGTGCCTGTACTACGAGGCTGCCCTGTTCAGCTTAGACAGGACAGAAACTGTTCAGTATCCTGGGAGCCCTGTATATGGAGTTTATTACCAACCCCTGGTTTCTGTCACATATCCTCCCCCCCAGCTCAGACCTCGAGGGGTGAGCGACCATGGATATTAGGGAGTGCATCCTTGACAACCCGTCGGCATTGCCATGTTTGTGCCCCGACCTGTGTTCCACAGAAAATTTAAAGGGCTGTAGGCTTAGGAACCACCTGGTCACCCTAGCGTTCTTCTCCCTATTTTGACACATCCAGGTAAGGGGTGCATGATCTGTGACCAATCGGAACTTTCTCCCCAACAGATAATACTTGAGTGTCTCTACAGCCCACTTTATTGCGAGACACTCTTTCTCGACTATGGAGTAATTTTTCTCCTGGGGATTTAGTTTCCTACTTAAATAAAGGATGGGGTGCTCCTCCCCTTGAGACTCCTGGGAGAGTACCGCCCCCAGCCCTACCTCAGATGCGTCGGTTTGGACTACGAACTCTTTGGAGAAGTCAGGTGTGACCAACACTGGTTGGGCACAGAGAGCTTCTTTCAGGCTTCTAAAGGCCTGTTCGGCTTCGGGGGACCACTTTACCATTAGCGGTCCTCTTGCTTTTGTGAGGTCGGTTAGTGGGGTTGCCTTAGTTGCAAAATTGGGAATAAACCTCCTATAGTAGCCAATTAACCCCAAAAAGGTCCTTACTTGTTTTTTTGTGACTGGCCTTGGCCAATTTTGTATCGCCTCTACTTTGAGTGTTTGTGGTTTGAGTAACCCTCTACCAATAGAATACCCCAGATACTTGGCCTCCTCCAGACCAATAGTGCATTTAGCGGGGTTAGCAGTTAGTCCAGCAGACCGAACTGCGTCGAGCACAGCTTGGACCTTTGGAAGGTGGGACTGCCAATCTTCACTATGGATTACCACATCATCCAGGTAGGCGGCAGCGTACCGAACATGTGGCTTTAAAATTTTATCCATCATTCTTTGGAATGTGGCGGGAGCTCCATGTAAGCCAAAAGGCAACACCTTATATTGAAAGAGGCCGTCTGGGGTTGAGAAGGCTGTTTTTTCTTTTGCCCTTTCTGTGAGGGGAACCTGCCAGTACCCTTTTGTTAGGTCTAGGGTTGTGAGATATCGGGCTTTGCCCAGTCTCTCTACAAGTTCATCCACCCTGGGCATAGGATAAGTATCAAATTTTGACACCGCGTTTAGTTTCCGGTAGTCATTACAAAACCTTGTTGTACCGTCTGGCTTTGGGACTAAAACTATAGGGCTGTTCCACCCACTTTGGGATTCCTCAATTACGCCTAGTTTTAGCATTTTTTTAACCTCTAAACTTATAGCCTCTCTCTTGGCCTCTGGGATTCGGTACGGTTTAAGGTTAACTCGGACCCCCGGTTCAGAGACTATGTCATGTTTAATTACGTTAGTTTTACCTGGCTGTGTAGAGAAGATTTCTTTGTTCCTTCTCACTAAACTCTGGACCTCTCGTTTCTGATGCACGGACAGTGTTTCAGCTATGCTAACCTCTGGGTCAGTTTCTTGATTCTCTGACGGACCTGGGGGTACTAGGGTTAACAAGACCTCTCTATCTTTCCAGGGCTTGAGTAGGTTTACATGGTAAATTTGCTCAGGTTTCCTCCTACCTGGCTGCCTTACCCTATAATTTACTTCTCCCACTCTTTCCAAGACCTCATATGGCCCATGCCATTTAGCAAGGAATTTACTCTCCACGGTGGGAACCAGAACTAGTACCCTATCACCTGGAAAAAAAAATCTGACCCTAGCACCCTTATTATACGTATTCCTTTGTGCTTCTTGAGCTTTCTCCATGTGTTCCCTCACTATGGGTAGGACTGCAGCAATGCGGTCCTGCATTTGGGCAACATGCTCTATTACACTTCTGTAAGGGGTAACCTCGTGTTCCCAAGTTTCTTTGGCTATATCCAGTAAGCCCCTTGGATGTCGGCCATACAATAGTTCAAACGGGGAGAAGCCTGTGGATGATTGGGGAACTTCCCTAATGGCAAATAACAGGTATGGTAACAAACAGTCCCAGTTTTTCCCATCTTTATCGACCGCCCGGCGTAACATGCTCTTTAAGGTTTTATTGAACCTTTCCACTAAACCATCTGTTTGTGGATGATAGACTGAGGTTCTGAGATGCTTGATTTTTAGGAGTTTACATAGCTCTTTTGTTACTTGGGACATAAATGGTGTTCCCTGGTCAGATAAGATCTCTTTAGGAATTCCGACCCGGGAAAACAGAAGTACTAACTCTTTTGCTATGTTTTTAGCAGAGGTGCTACGTAGGGGAACTGCCTCCGGATATCGGGTAGCATAATCTAATATTACCAATATATGCTGATGTCCCCTAGCAGACTTTATTAGGGGTCCTACTAGATCCATAGCAATCCGGTCAAATGGTACCTCTATTATGGGAAGGGGTACCAATGGGCTGCGGTATGCTTTGAACGGGGCGGTGATCTGACATTCTGGGCATGAGGAACAATAGTTTGTAATTTCTGCCAGAACCCCAGGCCAATAAAAGCTTCGGAGAACCTTTTCTTTTGTCTTTTCCACCCCTAGGTGTCCCCCCAATGGATGACTATGTGCGAGGTGTAATACTACGTTACGGAATGTCCGTGGTACCAACAATTGTTTAGTTGTAACTGATTTTCTTTTATCAACCCGATATACTAGGTCGTTCTCTACCTCGAAGTAGGGGTAAGCAAGTGACCTATCTGGTTGGCCATGAGTACTATTCTGGTCCCGTATATTTCCCCTTGCTACCGCTAATGTGGGGTCCTCCCACTGGGCCTTCTTAAAACTCCCAGGACTGACCTCTAGGTCAGCGAGGGTCTTATCCTGTACTGGGGTGGTAAGTGCCTGATCAACATCTTGATTTGGGGTATTCCCTACCAAAGTAGTGATGGGGAAGGGAATTTCACAGCACTCCTCCTTTTCCCCCTTCTTATTTGGGCCCTCGTCAACCTCCATTTCTGAAAAAGGGAAAGGATTTGTTTCTTCTAACACTTCGTTATGGTCTGCTATTGAACTCTGGGCGCTATTCTGAGCTGGGGACCACATTTTTAGAAAATGGGGAAAGTCGGTCCCTATTAACACATCATGTGCCAGTTTGGGTACAACACCCACCTTGAAATCTAAAGAACCAAATTCTGTTTAAAAAAAAACATCAACAGTGGAATATTCATGATTATCCCCATGTATACAACAAATTGCCACTCTTTGTGAACTGTTTACCTGTTTCTTCTTAATGGGCAATAGGTATTCGGACACTAGTGTGACCATACTCCCAGAGTCAAGAAGTGCCCGAACCCTCTTACCATTAACCTTTACAAATGCCCACAGATGGTTATTCAAGGGGTCCTCTGGGCTAGGGCCCATACATTGGGACAACAGCGAATAAGGTTCCACGCTGTTGCATTGCATGGGCTCATCATTTAGTGGGCAGATTTTTGCTGTGTGGCCCCTCTCATGACAATTTACACATTTAGGTACATAGTCTGTGTCCCACTTAGAGCCTTTTCCCGGCTCCCCATGTTGGCTATTGCCCTTAGTGTGCGAACCACTGTTGCTGGAGCGGCGTGAAGGTGGTCGCCGCTCTTCAGCGCCCCTTAACCCCGGTACCCTTTTACCGTCTCTGGAAGAGTCCTGGAACCTCGGATAGTGGGGTTGCTCCACGACTGTGGGTTGCGGGTGCTCTTCTGCTGCACTGTACCTTTCTACAAGGGCCACAAGCTCATCCGCATTGTGGGGGTCACTCCGACTGACCCAACGGCGTAAGGCAGAGGGAAGTTTCCTCAAGAACTGGTCCATGACCAACCGTTCCACGATGTGGCTTGCTGAGTTGATCTCGGGTTGTAGCCACTTCCGGGCGAGGTGGATGAGGTCATACATCTGGCTTCGGGTGGCTTTATCCATCGTGAAGGACCATGCGTGAAACCTTTGGGCACGAACAGCCGTGGTTACGCCGAGGCGGGCGAGGATCTCGAACTTCAATTTTGCATAGACGTTAGCTTCGGCTGGCTCTAGATCAAAGTAAGCCTTCTGGGGTTCGCCGCTTAGGAAGGGTGCGATTAGACCAGCCCACTCAGCTTCTGGCCATCCCTCTCTCTGTGCCGTGCGTTCAAACGTGAGAAGATAGGCTTCCACATCATCCGAGGGTCCCATCTTCTGAAGGTAGTGGCTTGCCCTGGTCATTTTCGGAACTGGGGCTGCCTCTGCCAGTGGAAGGTTACTGATAGTCCCCCTCAGGATCTCGAGTTCCTGCTGTAAGCCCTGAGCGAACCGCTTTTGCTCCTCTCTCAGCAGGCGGTTTGTCTCTTGCTGGTTTGCATTAGTCTCTTGCTGGGCTATTAACAGCTGTCGCTGGGTTTCACTCGCCTGTTGCTGGGCTTCATTCGCGTCTTTCTGGACAGCGACATTGCGTACCAGCGCACTCACCACGTCTTCCATCTTGTTTGGAGAGAGAGAAAAAAAAACCTTCTTTTTTTTTTTTTTTTTTTTAAAGTTCTTTAACCCCCAGACCTTTCAGTGTTCTGCCCGCATTCTCCACCATATGTGACAAACGGCTTACTCCGGGGCTCCGCCGTCTGTCCGGGACTGTTAGAACACGGTCTTTTAGGGTAGGTTAAATGATGAGACGTCACGTACTGTTCCTTTAAACAGGCTATGCCTGGTTTATTCAGTCCCAGGCACTGAGACTGCCACAGTTTAAACAGAAAACAAAGCCAAACAAAAAGCTGCTCGTCTGAGCGATAACTTAAACTTAGATGTCCCTGACTCAGAGTTGGAAGTGGCTTGTCCACTTCCACCAACAAAATAAGTACCTTTGCAGTCTTTAGACAAACTAACAGAATGAATGAAGCGATTTGGGAAAGAGGCTTTCTCACCCCTCTGCAGTTCAGCAGCCTTCCAGGCTCTTGGGCAGGGCTCAGAGGAAACAGGAAACAGGTCTTATATACCTGAACTCTAATCAGCATGACAGGTGACAGAAAACAGGCAGCAGACAAACTGTGGAATGGAGTGCCTGTACTACGAGGCTGCCCTGTTCAGCTTAGACAGGACAGAAACTGTTCAGTATCCTGGGAGCCCTGTATATGGAGTTTATTACCAACCCCTGGTTTCTGTCACAATATATATAGATATAGATATAGATATAGATATATCTATCTATATATATATATATATATATATATATATATATATATATATATATATATATATATATATAGATATATACAGTATACAGTATATATACACACATGATGAACCAATATACAAATACATGTAGAATGGTTATCAAAATCATACTGTCCTACAGATAACGCTTCTCTATACAGACAATAATAATAATCCATTTAATAATCCTAACTGATTTTACAATATAAAACATAACATTCCAATCCACACAGTACATTGCATTTACATTGTATAAATGATGCATAAAATCTATCCACCATATACATTCTGCAAATTAATGTTAACAATATAATTGCAAGCTACTCTACCAGTAAATACAAACACTTCCAAACAAGTCAACTATTTTAACAAATCAAGTAAACAAAAATCAATATATACTGTAAGTACCAACCAGAAAACACAATTTAAAACCAAAGCTAACCCTTACAATACCAAGGATTACATCTATCTAATTGTAAAAAACCTTATACATTATACACAGCATTGCAATGTACATGATGAACAATACAGTACATTCCCTGTATCTCCCTGCCTTCAGTGTAATCTGTTTAAAGCCCCCTCCCCCCTAATGTTTCTGTTAAACAGATTACACTGAAGGAAGAGAGATGTAAAGTCCTAAAGCCCCCTCCCCCCTAATGTTTCTGTTAAACAGATTACACTGAAGGGAGAGAGATTTTACAGAAACACACATTAGGGGGGAGGGGGCTTTAAACAGATTACACTGAAGGCAGAGAGATGTTTCTGTTACCAGTAAATCTCCCTCCCTGCTGTCAGTGCAGTGTATGTAAATGTGGGGAGGGAGGGGGGACCCAATGTACATACTGTGAGGTCTAACCACCCTCACCCCCTACCCACATACCGTTACCCCCCCCATCCTGGCCATGGCCCCTCTGCTTCTGCAAAACAGACACAAAAATGAAAACATACAAAGTAATGTCCCCTAACCCCTTAATCACCATAGCGGTTATTAACCGCTACAGTCATGAAGGGGTTAACCCACCCTCACCCACCACTCGGGATGCCTACATACCCTCCCACACTAACCCCCCCCCTCCGTGAGGCCTAACCACCCAGTCAGTACCCACAAGGGAGGCCTACCCACATACCGTTGGGGAAACACCCCACCCCCAGTACCCACAATAAAAACAGTACAATGACCCACAATAAACAGCATTATATTTATTAAATACATTATTCACACCCTGTGCCCCCCCATAAATACAAGATTTATCCTTTTACATACAGGGTTCATAACGCAGCCCCACGCTAGTCCCCGGTGGGCTGGCAGGGCACCTGGACAGACCTACAGTTTACCAGCAGCCCTTTTTACACAGGTTCTGGAGGCCTGCTGGTGGATCCTGCCAGCACCATGGCACCCAGGTGGTCTCCTTGGGTCACCGTGGGCCACAATTGGGTCTCCACGGTAGGCCCAAGGATGTCTGGGAGCCCCGGGTCAAACCCACAGGTGTCTGCGGGGCCTCGGGTGGTTCCCTCGGGGGTCTGGGGAACTCACGGGTGCTCACTACGGGTCCGCGGTGCCCCCACAGAAGTGGGACCACACATCGTCATCCCCGCAGACTACGGGTCCGTGGTGCCCCCACAGAAGTGGGACCACACATCATCATCCCCGCATGTGTCACCCGTGGAACCACCAGCCTGATACCCTTGGGATACCCGAGGATACCCACAGGTGGTCTCCAGAGGCCCCACGCAAAACCACGGAATCAAACCCTGAATGTAAAAAAAATAAACCTGGCCTATACATTCAATACATACACCCTCCCCCCCAGCACCTACAGTACAATAATGTGCAAAATAACTATTATCCAGATATGGATAATAGATTAATTGCCCATTATTAAAAACATTAACTAGCATATACAAATAAATAAAGTACTACTGACCTCATCAATACGAAGTGTCCGTTGCCAGCAAAATCCTTGTCTTGTCCACAACATACATAGCAAATACAAAGCCAATACATTGCAATTACATTCAGATATCAATTAACCCCTTAAACACCTTATCAGATAATAACCGCAAAGGTAATTAAGGGGTTAAGCCACACAGGACCGATACCCACCCTTCGAGAACACTGAAGTGCCCTTTTTTGTAACAAACTACAGTGAGCAAGCGAATTGCACTAAAGGAATAATACACAAACATTGGGCAACACTATCTTTAGACCCATTGCTGCGCAAAAGGGTCTGTGTAGGCCCAAAGGTAGCAAAGCAGCTACATTAGGCAATCTATTGTCACCCAGCATGTTAAAGTCAACCAATCAAAATAAAACTAAACTGTCCTTTTTTCCAAAATTAACAAGTTCATTCAAATGTGGACATTGCAAAATATGTTCAAATATGATCAAAACCACACATTTTTCCAACTGTGATGAAACACGCAGATTCCACATCAGAACATTTATATCATGTCAAACCAGTTTTGTGATTTATTTACTTAAATGCGGATGTAACAAACAATATGTAGGGCTCACGAGTAGAGCCCTAAAGATTCGCATTTTAGAACATCTTAGACTCATAAAAAATCATGACATGACACATCCGGTACTAATACATTTTAATACATGTCCGTTGGGTTCAGTAGAGAGTTTTCAATGTTGTGCCATTGAATATGTTGCGTTACCTCCTCGTGGAGGAGATAGAATTAAGATCTTACATCAAAGAGAGGCCCATTGGATATACACGTTAAACACTCTACAGCCCAACGGACTTAATATAGATTGGGATCTGCGTTGCTTCCTTTAGATCATCATATATGTATCCTGGGGTGTGAAAGTATATCAATTCCTCTGATAAGATTGGTCAATAGATTTGATTGATTCTGTTAAAATTGCCCATATCGTCCGTTGCGGTTTCTGTTGTTGTACCCTCACTTCTTTTCCTTGTTCACCCCCCCCTTTCCCCCTCCCCCCCCTTCCCCCCCCCCCTCCCTCCCTCCCCCTCCCCCCCCCCCCCCACCTCCCCCCCCCTTTTTTTCTTCCTCTTTTCCTATCTTTTTTCATTCTCTGGTTGCCCTTATTATTCAATGTTGAAGCAGCATCATATAACCTTAATTACTTAATAGGTGTATCATAGGGTTTGCATAATGACAAATCACCTTTACACATTATAGAAATTTGAAGCTGCTAATAAATGTGTAACATTGATTTAAGGGACAGATTAGATATTTGCACTATTGCCAGCAGTTTTTTAACTTTTTTAACTTTCTTTATATACTTTCAATATATAGCCTGAGTTCAACCAGAATACCATTAAAAACAATAGAGGTTCTAGGAATAATAGAGATTATATTCAATCGAGTACACAGGATTGATTGATATATGTGTTTAATATTCAAATAGGCTTGGGCATTGAAGGGGTTAATGTTTTAGAGCCTTTTCGCAGGCTTTTTATGTATTTAAACAGTCAGTTACCGCTTCTCCCCACTCTGAGACGAAGCCCTATCTGTAAGGGTGAAACGCTTAGAGGGGGAAATTGCGGTGTAGCCCTTGTGTGTTATTGTTCCAATAAAGTTGTTTGAAGAACATCCGGGAGCTTTACTGAATCAGACATGCGCAGTAAATTGAAGCAAAGCCATTCTGATTGGCTGTGCTTCCATTGCCTTTAAGTGACGTCATCATTTTTATTTTTATCGGTCAAAACACATGGTTTTCACGGCCCAATCAGGGCTGTGGGAACCATATGACGAAAATGTGATGTCATAGGCCTTTAAAAGCCTATGTCGTCTCATTTTGAAGCCAGACGCCGAGGAGGAAGGACCTCCGGAGAAGAAAGAAGACCAGGGCGTGGCCGAAGATGAAAGAAGACCCCGCCCCACCCGGAAGAAGATAGAAGAAAGAAGAATACAGATGAAGATGAAGATGGATTACAATTAGAAGACCCGTGGATTGATTTGGATTTTTAGTTTAATGTTTATTTTTTTGTATGGTTTATTATTTTATGGGTTCCTGTGCCTGGTGGATTGGTTCGTGAGTAAGGTGCGCAACGGGAGTCGGTGGGGGCAAGTAATGGTAAGTGAACTAAAGAAATGTATTTAATTTAACTTGTTAATTTTTTTAAAAGCTTTTTAAACATGTGTATTTTTTTTTGTTGAGGTATATCATTTCTTGCAACTGTATGTATGTATGTATATATGTCTAGAGAGATATATACATACAGGGTAAGAAATGATGTTGTTTTAAAAGCTTTCTTTCATGTGTTTTAAAATAATTTGTCTATGCTGCTATGCTTTATTGTGTGTTTAAAGTATTTTAAAAATAGATAGATGTAATTGTTGATATTGTGTGCTTGTGTTCAGGGTTAGCCTTGGTTTTAAAGTTTGTATTCTGGTTGGTACTTATATTTTTTCACATGCTGAATTGTTCTGCTCGAGGCGTGAATTAGTTAATTGTTTCATTGTTCGGGATGGACTGTCAATTGTTTAGGGATGTAAATAATGATTGCTAATTGATTTTTGTTTACTTGATTGGTTAAAATAGTTGACTTGTTTGGAGGTACTGTACTGTATTTGTATTTAACTTGCAATGATATTGTTCACATTCATTTGCAGAATGTATACTGCTGCGGCCGAGTTTATTCGAGCATTTGCCCGTTCTCGGCCGCAGCAGTAACCTGGCCCGCGCCGGAGGGTGCCGGGCGCGCGCCGAAGCAGCGGAGGAGCGCCCTCCGATCGGGGCTTTCTTCCTCCCGCTGCCGGGTCCGCCGGGTCCCCCGGAACCCTCTGCCGCCGTCCCCCACATCGCGGGACACCAGGGCTCCCTCGGGGAGCCCTGGACATGCGTGCAGGGGGCGCAGGCACCCGATGACGCGTGACCGCGCATCGGTGACGCGCGGCACGCCGAGGGGATGCCACTAGCAAGCCGGGAAATCTCCCGGCTTGCGGAACTGGCCGCACTGCAATAAAACGTGTCGCCAGTGTATGGTGCATAGATTTTATGCATCATTTATACAATGTAAATGCAATGTATTGATTGGAATGTGAGGTTTTTCATTGGCATTTGATGATTTAGATTGTAAGATCAGTTAGGATTATTAAAGGAAATTAATTGTAATGTAGTGTGTCTGTATGGAGAAGTGTTATTTGTAGAACAGTATGGTTTTGATAACCCTTCTACATTTATTTGTATATTGGTTCATCATGTGTGTGTATATACTGTATATATATATATATATATATATATATATATATATATATATATCTCTATATATATACAGTGTATATATAGTTGCATGATGAAGCCACTGTACAAATTCATGGGTGAAGGGTGGGTATCGGGCCAGTGTGGCTTAACCCCTTAATAACCTTTGTGGTTATTAACCGATAAGGTGTTTAAGGGGTTAATTGATAATTGAATGTAATTGCAATGTATTGGCTTTGTTTTGGCAATGTATTTTGTGGACAAGACAAGACAAGAATGTTGCTGGCGACGGAGACTTCTTCTTGATGAGGTCAGTAGCACTTTATTATTTATTTGAATATGCTAGTTAATGTTTTTAATAATGGGCAATGAATCTATTATCCATATCTGGATAATAGTTATTTTGCACATTATTGTACTGTAGGTGTTGGGGGGGGGGGGTGTATGTATTGAATGTATAGGCCAGGTTTATTTTTTTTACATTCAGGGTTTGTTCCGTGGTTCCGCGTGAGACCTCTGGAGACCACCTGTGGTTTCCTCGGGTATCTCACGGGTACCAGGCTGGTGGTTCCACGGGTGACACATGTGGGGATGAAGCGGTGGCCTCACATCTGTGGGGGTACCGCGGACCCGTAGTCTGCGGGGATGAAGCTGTGTGGTCCCACTTCTGTGGGGGCACCGCCGACCCATAGGTGCGGGGATGAAGATGTGTGGTCCCACTTCTGTGGAGGCACAGCGGACCCATAGAGAGCACCCGTGAGTTCCCCAGACCCCCGTGGGAACCACCCGAGGCCCCGCAGACACCTGTGGGTCTGACCTGGGGCTCCCAGACTTCCTTGGGCCTACCGTGGGGACCCAATTGTGGCCCACGGTGACCCAAGGAGACCACCTGGGGGCCATGGTGCTGGCGAGACCCACCAGCAGGCCTCCAGAACCTGTGTAAAAAGGGCTGCTGGTACCCTGTAGGTCTGTCAGGTGCCCCGCCAGCCCACCGGGGACTCGTGTGGGGCTGCTTTATGAACCCTGTTTGTAAAAGGATAAATCTTGTATTTAAGGGGGGCACAGGGGGTGGGTAATGTATTTAATAAATATAATGATGTTTATTGTGGGTCACTGTATTGTTTTTATTGTGGGTACTGGGGGGGGGTTCCCCAACGGTATGTGGGTAGGCCACCCTTGTGGGTAGTGGGTGAGGGGGGTTAGGCCTCACGGGGTGAGGGGTTAGTGTGGGAGGGTATGTAGGCATCCCGAGTGGTGGGTGAGGGTGGGTTAACCCCTTAATGACTGTAGCGGTTAATAACCGCTATGGTGATTAAGGTGTTAGGGGATATTACTTTGGATGTTTTAATTTTTGTGTCTGTTTTGCAGAAGCGGAGGGGCCATGGCCAGGGGGGGTAACGGTATGTGGGTAGTGGGTGAGGGTGGTTAGACCTCACAGTATACACATCGGGTCCCGCCCCACCCCACATTTACATAAACTGCACTCACAGCAACACAGGCAGGGAGATTTAACAGACACATTAGGGGGTGGGGGCTTTATACAGATTACACTCAAGGCAGGGAGATTTGGTTAGCCTTGGTTTTAAATTTTGTTTTCTGGTTGGTACTTATATATTGATTTTTGTTTACTTGATTGGTTAAAATAGTTGACTTGTTTGGAGGTACAGTATTTGTATTTAGCTTTATACAGATTACACTCAAGGCAGGGAGATTTAACAGAAACATTAAGGGGGAGGGGGCTTTAAACAGATTACACTCAAGGCAGGGAGATTTAACAGAAACATTAGGGGGGAGGGGGCTTTACACAGATTACACTCAAGGCAGGGAGATACAGGGGATGTACTGTACTGTATGTTGTTAATTGCAATGCTTCAATGTGTGTACAGTATAATGATTTTTACAATTAGATAGATGTAATCCTTGGTATTGTAAGGGTTAGCCTTGGTTTTAAATTATGTTTTCTGGTTGGTACTTATATATTGATTTTTGTTTACTTGATTGGTTAAAATAGTTGACTTGTTTGGAGGTACAGTATTTGTATTTAGCTTGCAATGATATTGTTCACATTCATTTGCAGAATGTATATGGTGCATAGATTTTATGCATCATAAAAACAATGTAAATGCAATGTATTGATTGGAATGTGAGGTTTTTCATTGGCATTTGATGATTTAGATTGTAAAATCAGTTAGGATTATTAAAGGAAATTCATTGTAATGTAGTGTGTCTGTATGGAGAAGTGTTATTTTGTAGTACAGTATGATTTTGATAACACTTCTACATTTATTTGTATATTGGTTCATCATGTGTGTATATATACTGTGTGTGTATATATATATATATATATATATATATATATATTTATATTCATGTATTTATTTATTTATTTAGATTTATTTATTAATTGTGGGGCTGCTGTGCGTGAATTTTTTTTATTGTGGGTAGCGGGGGTGGGTGAAGGGGGTATTTGGCCCTTGGTGTGAGTTTAGGACTTACGGGGGGGTTGCGGGTGCACTTAACCCCTTCACAACCGTAGCAGTTAATACCGCTACGGACGTGAAGGGGTTAAGTGGACCCGCATCCCCCCTGCAAGCCCTAAAAAACCACCGTTGGGGCTAATACCCCCTTCACCCACCCCCGCTACCCACAATAAAAAAAATTCACACACAGCAGCAGCACAATTAATAAATAAATCTAAATAAATAAATAAATACATGAATAGAAATAAATACATTTAAAATACATTTTTATTCATAGTGTAGATGTGCAGGGGGTCTCCGGAGCTGAACCACTGTGGTTTTAGGTCCGGGGACCCCCTGCTTCCCAAGATACAGGGACCTTTAAATGCAGAGGGATACCGGCACCTCATAAAGGGGCCTGTATCTCGGGGAGCAGGTGGTCCCCGGACCTGAAACCAACACGGTTCAGCTCCGGAGACCCCCTGCACATCTACACTGTGAATAAAAATGTATTTTAAATGTATTTATTTATATTCATGTATTTATTTATTTATTTAGATTTATTTATTTATTTTTTGGGCGGCTGCTGTGTGTGAATTTTTTTGTTGTGGGTAGCGGGGGTGGGTGAAGGGGGTATTAGCCCCAACGATGGTTGTTTAGGGCTTGTGGGGGGGTAACGAGAGGGATTAACCCCTTCATGACCATAGCGGTATTAACTGCTACGGCCGTGAAGGGGTTAAGTGCACCCGCAACCCCCCCGCAAGTCCTAAACTCACACCAAGGGCCAAATACCCCCTTCACTCACCCCCGCTACCCACAATAAAGCGGGCACGGTGGGTTAACCCCTTCATTGCCTTAGCGGCTATCAGCTATGGTAATGAAGCAGCATTTCTGTATTTTTAATAATATTGTGCAGGAGCAGGGGGTCCCCTGAGCTTTGATTTGTGGCTCCGGTAACCCCCTGCTCACAGTACAATATTATTAAAATACAGTCATGCTGCTTCGTTACCATAGCACATAGCCGCAAAGGTAAGGAATGAGTGTTTATTTATATATGTGTTTTATTCATACTGTAGATGTGCAGAGGGTCTCCGGAGCTGAACCGCTGTGGTTTTAGGTCTGGGGACCCCCTGCTTCCCGAGATACAGGCCCCTTTAGGGGGTGCCGGTATCCCTCTGCTTTGTTTACATGCCGCGGTCACATGATCGGGACCTTTAAATGCAGAGGGATACCGGCACCTCATAAAGGGGGCTGTATCTCGGGAAGCAGGGGGTCCCCGGACCTGAAACCAACGCGGTTCAGCTCCGGAGACCCCCTGCACATCTACACTATGAATAAAAATGTATTTTAAATCATTTTTAATGTGCCGATGTTTGCGCAGAGAAAGCAGCGGTTCTCTCTCTGCTGCAAACACATCTCGCCCCCGCCGGCCTATAGCATTATTGATGTGCATATACAGTACTGTATATCTACAGTACTGTATGTTAGGGGTTATAGGGGTTGTTGTTATACAGTATATATATATATATATATATATATATATATATATATATATATATATATATATATATATATACACAGTGGTCGACAAATCACCAAAAAATCTACTCGCCGAACAACCACACGTGTGCTGCTTGGGCCAATAAGAGCTCGCCACGATGTTAAATCCACTCGCCCGGGGCGTGCAAATGTATAAGTTTGTCGAACACTGTATATATATATATATACTGCATTACAATTCATGAATTTATGCCATCTGGCGGACACGCGAAGCATTGCAGCCTAGTAAATCCTGAACCATTATCAATTAAAACATCAACCGCGCGTCAGCCGGGCATGACCCCTGGCTGGGAACGCAGCATGCTCCGGGTGAACAGCGTGGCATTCCAGGAACCAGCCAGGGACAAACCGGTGATTTGTTAGAATAAAGTGTGCCGCAACAGTACTGTCTCTAATATTTTAACTTACCGGAATGTTTTTCTTTACATTGTAGGGAGACAACTCTTCTGGTGGACAAAATAAGTGAGGAGAATGATGAGAAGAGTGCATTAAGGGTCAAATACACTCTGCATGCAACTCACAATCTCACTGTATCCAAGACCAGCATAAAGAATATTAGATGCAGCATTGGATTGAAATATGGACGTGTGAGGTTAGTACTGGACAGTACAGGATGTAAAAGTGTTGTTTAGGAAACTGTACTGTACCGCTAAAATTCTTTATTCCTTGTCATTACAGAGCGTATCCCATGATAAGGGACGCAAACATTATCAAAAGAGTGGTCCAGGCCCAGGCATGGATCGACAGTGGGGAAACGTTCCAGGATTGCATCTTCACTGACGAGTCTACTGTGTCGCTGGAGAGATTTGCAAGCTTCGCGTACCACCAAAAAGGCCGCATATCTTTGAAGCCGCGGCCAAAACACCCCATGAAGCTGCATGTGTGGGGTGCCATCTCTAGGCGTGGACCAGGATGCATTGTCATCTTTGAAGGTAGAATATATGATATATAATGCAGCCTTATGCACTGTACTTTACTAGTGTAGCCTTACTATATGCACTGTACTGTACTATTGTGCAGTTTTTTGAGCACTTTTCTTTTCTTGCTATAGGAATCATGAATAAAGCTTTCTTCCAAGACAACTTTGTCCCTGAGATTTGTCCCATGAGTGCAATACATCACACGCGAGTTCCCCAATGGTCACCGCTTCTACCAGGACAACGATCTGAAGCACACCGTGTCAACAGCGCATATCCTTGAGCGCGGTATCAACTGGGTGAAGACACCAGCGAAGTAAGTGCAGTAGACCGTGTCTCATGTTTTTTCCACTGTTTTTACTGTGTACTGTATCTCTTAAACTAATTGTCCTTGTTTTCCAATGACAGATCACCAGACTTCAATCCGATTGAAATGGTCTGGCATCATCTGAAGGACCATATCCGGAAAGTGGTGAAACCCTCCAAAAAGGACGAGTTGTTGAAAGGCATAATGAGTTTTTTGAACGATGTACTCACCGTGGAACGCTGCAATAAATATATAGATCATATTGCCACTGTGTTGCCCATTGTGATCGCGCGTAATGGGCAAGCATCAGGAAAGTAGTACTGTGCTGTAGTATTGTAAGTACAGTATGATACAGGTAAGTATGGCACAGATTTTTTCTTTCCCAATAGTCAGAGTATACAGTAGTTACAGTTTTTTCTTTACAGAGAGAGCAGCACCAGCCATCAGGTTACAGTACATAGTATTTAACAGTAGTCAGAGTATACAGTAGTTCCAGTATACAGTAGAATAGTTTGACAGTACTACAGTAACTGCCTACTAACTGCTCAATTTTTTTTCAGAGAAAGCAGCACCAGCCATGTACAGTATTACTACACATCACACAATGCCATAATACAGTACGCACATAACTGCACTAATTTTTTGTTTTCTTGTCGTTTCAGGAAAAAGGGTGGCCAGGGGGGAGGTGGGGTGTTGTGCCCAGTCTAATCTGCTTGTACAGTCAAATGTACAGTATATAAACAGCAGTAATGAAGTACACAAAACCTCTCGTCTCTCAATGAACTACTGTACTGTACACAGAATGAGGAACAAGATAAAGACGGAAAAAATAATATTACTATATATATATATATATATATATATATATATATATATATATATATATATATATTATACATTACAATATATATTATTAAATAATATTCTTATAAATGTGCATTATTCGTTTCCCCATGTTTTACAAATGTTTTCTAAATGTTTATCCAATTTCAATCTGCCAGAAGAACTTAATGAAGACAGTATTATGTATTATTCATGATTATTTTTATATTTGTATTTTTTGGTTCCTGATAAAATAAAATGAATATTTATTCACATTCCTGCTAATCATAATCCTTTTCAACAACCACAACCCACCCCCCCACACCCCTTCAGTACACCAATGAATAAGAATGAATGACAAAACAACATGAATCAGTTAATGGTTTTTTAAACTCTCAATTCTCACAATGCTGTGCAATTCAGATTTACATTTCAAAATCGAGAAGGGATTTTCCAAAGCGTTTCCGTAAACTAAGCCTCAAAGGGTGGGGGGGGGGGGGGTGAGTCATGTGCAGTAATCAGCTAGCTCCCATCTCAAAGAGGATTACACAATGGCAATATTCAGAAAATTAATGACTCTGTGGAGAGAGGGGGTTGGGTGACTCATGCGCAGTAAGCAGCAAGCTCCCATCTCTAAAAGGATTAGAGTACATGCAGGCGCAGTGAGGCGATTAACGCTCGACTAGGGACGGATTAAAAACACAATGACTAACTAACTTCAGAAAATTAATGACTCTGTGGAGGTGTCTGTCGATAAGAGTTTGTGTGTGCGTGGGGGAGGGATGAAGGATTAGTCGTGCAGCAGTTCAAAGAAATAACATACTGTACTGTAGAGTACAGTAATTTCAAAAGGCAGTTCCTCATAATACTGTAATTTGATCCCTACACCCCCCAAATACAGTACATAAAAAGCACACAAATCAACCATGTGCAGGCAAACGCACAGATTTAATATCGTAATATCAAGATTGTTTTTGCAGGCTTGTGGATAAAATAACAGTTAAAAGTTACAGGCGCATGAGCAGGAATAAACTAGCTCCCATCCGAAAGAGGATTACACACAGGCACATAGAGAGGTGATGCTCTGTGCAAATCAAATTCGAGAAGGGATTTTCCAAAGCGTTGCCGTAAACAAAGCCTCAACATTCCCATCTCAAAGAGAATTACACGCAGGCACAGTGAGGCTTTGTAGCTCGGCTATGGACGGATTAAGAACACAATGGCAAGATTCAGTAAATTAACGACTCTGTGGAGAGAGGGGGTTGGGTGACTCATGCGCAGTAAGCAGCTCCCATCTCAAAAAGGATTACACGCAGGCGCACTAAGGCTTTGTAGCTCGGCTATGGATGGATTCAGAACACAATGGCAAGATTCAGTAAATTAACGACTCTGTGGAGAGGGGGGGTTAGGTGACTCATGAGCAGTAAGCAGCTCCCATCTCAAAAAGGATTACATGCAGGCACACTGAGGCTTTGTAGCTCGGCTATGGACGGATTAAGAACACAACGGCAAGATTCAGAAAATTAACGACTCCGTTTAATTTCAAATCCTTGAGTTAGCATTCGTGGGGGAGGGGGCTACAGGGTACAGCTGCATGAAGTTCAAAGCTAAAGACATACTTTAATTTCAAAATGCAGTTCATCATAATAATACACCCCCAAATACAGTACGTAAAAAGCACACAAATCAACCATGTGCAGTGAAACACACAGGGTCGCAGTCAAAAGCTACAGCACAGATTGAATATCGTAATACAGTAAGATGGTTTTTGCAGGCTTGTGGAGAAAAAATAAAAAAATTACAAAAAAAAAAAATTTACATTTTTTTTGGTCACTCACTCAGGCAAGCAAGCAGTGGTGGGCGAAGTTACAGGCGCATGCGCAGTAAATTCCTGCTGTCAAGCAGGAATGTGATTGAAACCAGACACACGTTCAAAGGAATGGTGTGGGAGAGATGTACTGCATTGCACAGAAGATAAGAAGTTGAAATACCCTGCAGTGCAGTTAATTATCCTGAGCGAGGGGAAAGCGCTGTATATGCGGAAATGTGACACTGTTACAGTACTGTACACGCCTATGCGTTTCAACAATTTTCAAATGAGACATACTGTACAGCAGCACAGCACTGCAAATGCATGTATACTTTAAATATGCAAATTTACAATTACTGCGCGAGCACACACAGACTGTGTATTGACGTAGGTTGAACCGTGAAGGTATTAGACTTCAAAGACAACAGCTCGCAAACGCCCCCCTGAGTTTTTACACATTATTGCAGTATTGCAGACAGCGAGAATAAAATGCTAATATCACAAGTGCGAAAATAACGCAGTTCACTCCGGGCGAAAACGACAAAAAAACGCACCTAACCGGGAAAATCTGAAAGCCGCGGATCTAGCCGACTTAGGGCCTCATGCAGTAAGCGCCGATAAGGCTTTTATTGGCATTTTCCCGCCAAAATTGGATTTGAGATTCAATAAGCGCCGATAATTGGTCAAAATCGGCATTTTGTCTTCCCAATAAAAATTTATCGGCATGCGGCTGTCGATAACCCACTTATCGGCACTTTTTGAAATCGGCTGTATTCTAGTAGCCCCAATCATCTTATCGGTGCTGATCGGCACTCAAAAATGGAGATTTCTTCGGCAATTTGTCCCGCCAACTAAAGTTGGCAAGTTGGAGGGGAGAAGGATCGGCAAGGTTGCCGGGACGGCGCTTAGAAAAAATAGCTCATCTCTACATCAATGGAGTCAATGGAGCGGGGACTTATAACTTTATAGGAGTGTTTACGTTCTATTGCTCATAATACAAATGTGTTTGGCATTACAGTGTTGATGTCATTCACTTCATCGTGTCACCGCTTACGTTTATTATTGGCAGAACATTGTACTTTTCTATGTTATGTTGATTTGCGTGTCACATTAGTCTTAATGTTATGATGTGTCAAGGTAAACTCCTATAGTTAACTCTTAAAGGAAGATGTCACATAATATGAAACATGTTACTTAAGTGTGCTTCAAATTATTATATGATGTTACAGATTTCACACATCTAAAAGATCCAGCGTATAGTAATGTTGGTATACATTAGAGAATGCTTTGAATGTGTAACGCATGATCAAATGTAAATGTAGCTGTTTGTTTTCATGTTTACATGTACTTTGGGACCTCCCTCTTTTGATGACGTCCACAATTGGACACTCTATAACATTGCATGTTTACATTGTACACGATGCATCATAATCACTTCATGCTAAGTTATACACAGATCTATAATAGTTTCTCATTTTTACACGATTGAAACATAACCAATAGCAAGTATCCTGATGGCATTAAATTATGCAAATACACATTACAATTTGTTCATGTGAACATGTGATAATAACATGCGAAATTAGACATGTTGCAAAGTAGTTTTTCAACGTCAATGTCATGGTTGTATCCTAATTGGATGACTGAGTGTTGCGTTCAGAAGTGGTACATGCATTACAAATTCCATAAATACTTGCGAATAAATTGTTGTAGAAAGCTTAACGTTACATCATTGTCAAATATCATGATTGCCTGGTGAACACACATAAATAATCCTTTTAATTCGTACTGGATACCCGTTTGGAGTTAACTACTTGGATATGTTAATGTAACACCTTGCACTTCATCAAGTCACCTGACATCATCACATAGGTATTTAAAGGAGGCTAATTACCTGCGCATTGACAGCTATAGACCTGAAAATGATACGAATGTACATGAGACGGAGGAAGATTCTATTGGAGGAGAGGCTAGCTGAGGGTCAGGATGTCACAGGCCAAGGAAGGGACAGGAACAGAGACAGGGACGCGGAGAGGAGAGGGCGAGGGCGAGGGCAAGGAGATGAGAGGAGAAGAGAGAGGAGAGAAGTTGTGCCTCGTCCTCGTTTGTACAGGGAGAGAACCATGTTAGATGGGATGAGTGAGGAGGAGATTATAAGTCGGTATCATATGAGTTCAGCAGCAATCTTAGCTCTTTATGAAGAGATACAGGGAGATTTAGATTTTGTGACAGTCAGAGGTCGTGCAGTCCCTGGGCTTGTTAAAATGCTGTGCTCATTACATTATCTTGCTTCCGCATCATTCCAGACAACTGTGGGCATAGTGGGCGGGGTCTCGCAATCTACATTCTCGCGGGCCTTTACCCAGTTTCTATGTTCACTGAATAGATGCGCTAGAAATTATATTCATTTTCCTACAGAGCACACAGAGTGGCTGGAAGTGAGGAATGGCTTTTATGCCATAGCCGAGATACCATGTGTGATGGGTGCAATAGATTGCACCCATGTTGCTTTGATCCCGCCTAGTCAGAGTGAGCATGCTTACCGCAACCGTAAACACTACCATTGCCTGAATTTACAGGTGGTATGCGATGCCACGATGAAGATTATGCATGTGGTAGTCAAATTCCCTGGTTCCAGTCACGATTCCTCTATCCTGAGAAACTCATCAGTCTTCCATGCTTTCGAAGAAGGCTATTTTGGACCTGGTTGGCTGGTAGGTGAGTACATATTATGATGTGTTAACAAACAACTCTTGTTTTTCTTTGAACTGTTGAATGTAATAATGTTAACACAAATTGTATCATATTTGTGCACGATGGAATATAGGTGACTCAGGATACGGAATTAGGCCGTGGCTGTTGACCCCGGTGGCAAACCCTCAATGTGAAGCAGAGGAGAGGTATAATGTGGCACATATATATCTACACGATCCGTCATAGAGAGGACATTTGGAATCTAAAAACACGATTCAGGTGTTTAGATAGAACTGGTGGGGCACTTCAATATAAGCCTGCTAAAGTGTCAGATATTTTAATTGCATGTTGCATTTTGCACAATCTGGCACTCCGCAATAATTTAGAAACCGACATACGTCAGGGCTTGGAGGAGGAGCATCCCGTAAATTTACCAGCTGACACTGAGCAAACAGCCTGTGGTGTGGAGACACGTCAGAATGTCATAAACACATATTTTTCATGTAAGCAAATACATATATGTTCATAGTACTACATAGATGTATTAATTCATTGTAATGATAAATACATGTGTCCAAATACCATTCACTTACGAAACAGATGAATATGGTTCTCCCACCTTTCTCTTCTCTGCTGTGTGGACAATTGCATGTGGCACCGGTATGTCATTCATCAACAGGTTGTATTATACTTCTTACCACTAAAAGGTGTTGTGTGTACGTGAGGAAATAATGTGTACTAAATCTATATTTTATGTACATGCTCTTTTGGTTATGCATACACAATAAACCTACTATGTCGATAGCCAATAGCTAGTGCAATATGTTTACATACAATTTTTCTTTTGGAGTGTGACATGTGTGTCACAATGATGTGTAGACTATTGTGTAATTAAGATCATATTTGACGTATTCTAGATTTTGTTTCATATCACATGCAAAAGTGTCACTTCTGTGTGTTGCTGACCTTAATGAACATGTCATGACAATGATTTATATTCATTCATGTTTTCTTTTTCAAGGTATATCACTCCAAGGACTGCTCATGGTATATATTTGAATTCACATCTGTAATAACATGTGCAAACCTCGATACAGGTATAGTTACAGGATGTATAAAGAGAACGTAATGAAAAAGATGTGACAATTGAAAAATTTCATTTCTGTATTGTGTCCGTGCGTTTATCTACACTTGGTGGTTATTGTGAAGTGTGTTTTCAAATCATTACGTATATTACATAACATGTAATTTTGGCAACGTAACAACATCCATTCATGCACATGAGCAATGTTAACACTCAATGCATGTTTGTATGAAAAGACCCCAATGTGGTAAACATTATTAACATTGCAATGTATGTGATTAGTTGTTGTATAACTTCATCTTCATGTTGATTACTACATTGTCACATGTGTATGTATAAGTGAAAGATGTGTGTTGATTTGACTTACATCTAACATTTGTCAAAATGTTAACACCATTCCAAAGTATAGTTCTTTAGATTCTCAACTTTTCCTAAATCATTCAACACAATGACAATGTAGTTAATAACATTTTAATTTCATTCACGTTACTTATTCATAATTATCATGATCCTTTACAACTACTGTCAACATATGAACATAAATGAAGTAGACATTTACATATGCACACATTTAATCAACATAGTGTGTGTTTTAGTTTTTGTGTGATGCATGTATTTCTACCAGAAATAATATAAACCAACATAATAATGTTGTTTTTATCATCGTCGTCACTTAGCTATGTATGTGTTGAACGTATACTAATAACACTAAACTTTAGTCACTCGTATGAATTAAATGTACACACAAATGTTCATGGTTTAATGATCTGTACCTAACATTCATTAGCTCATGCATGTTAGGTTACCACTACAACCTAGGTGATAATATAACATTCACACGACTAAAAAGTTTCTATCACCTCCCTATTGTTATTGTGTACGTTCAGATACAATGTCTATGAGTTGTTATGTAGCATTTACATTCTTTGACAAGTCACACGTGAGAATATAATATATAGTAGATTAATGTGTTTGCTGAGTGATAATGTGGGTAGCATATATCACATGACAATACATATAATGTTAGTAGAAATTAAAAATTTATGGATATAACATCTAACTTCAGTGCTTAGCAACATCATTATGATAATTAAGTGCATAGTAAATATTTGCACAATAGGATAACATTATGTAGTGATTGTTAATCTGTGCACCAATCATTGAAAGCATTGTTACATATTTATTATAATAGTTGTTCGCTAGTCGTCACAATCATCTAATATAACGATTGGCCCATCTGAAATCATACATTGGTCCCATGTATTCATCCTCGACATCTGTGAAATAAAGCAAACACATGATGTTCAAAGATGGCACATTTATCTATGTTTCAGCATGACAACGCTTAACACATCTCTATATGATTGTGGATATTCACGCATAAGTTACTTATATGTTTAAACTGCAAAGATAAAACTAAAGATACAGAACTATCTCATTTTTCAAATGGCATTGCTGGCATTACTACTGATATGTTTGTTCCGGTGCCTGTATACATAATAATGTGCGCTCAGAACGTCTGTTGCGCGCGCACTTCACGAATGTGTGGACTAAGTCTTAGCGCATGCGCAAAATGATGTGTACGCTGTGCGTTCAATACATGTCCCTCCATGGTGCTGCTAGCAGTATGCATATCATGGCTGAAAGTTATGATATGGAAGCGAAACAAATTCACTTCTACACACGTACATATCTAAACTTTGTAACGGACGTGTGCCCACGGCCAAAACGGACGATCAGCCAATGAGCGAACAAAATACGTGTGACGTCATATTAAGGCACCGTGAAATGCACGCAAACACCCCTCCCACTAAATGAACATTGGCCTCCAGCGCTGTGCATGCACCGCCCCACCGACGCGCGCGCATGACACACTGCACTGACCGTAACAATAAGCTACGGGCACAGCCAATACTGTTTCACGCACGCACGTTGGTTGGGGGTGGGGCTTGCATCGGTAACCTTTTTAAGGACGCCTTGGGACATGATCATGTTCCCACATCATATGTTGCCGACACTTTGTTTTTATATGTTGAATGCTAAACAATGAGGTGTGTGTGTGTGTTATAGTTAGTGTAATATGTTGAAATGATACTTTAAAAGCGATAAAAATCAATGATTTAGGACTCCGTCACTAATGTGTACTAATGGTTCGTCATGTAGTATATTGTTATAGGAAATAATGTCTTTGTGCATGCTACATGTAAGGCTGTCTGTAATGTTAAGCTGTATCCACTCATTTGGCTAACAAATTGTGTATATTATTAATGTAAACATATATAATTTGAGTAAACGCATAATAAAATTTGTATTTACCATTCTTGTAGAAGTCAAAACTGATTTGGCTGCAACAACTCGCTCCAGGAAGGCACAACAGTATCATCCATGGTTGAGGCAACCGTTGAATCCTGAATCAGACATCTCCGTGAAGCCGTCATATGGATCTGCAGTGGCTTCTTCAAACAAGACGTCCGGAGGTACGTACAGTTGTTGGTTGTTTTCACATCCACATTCGTATTGGCCTGTGACAGGGCTGCTTGCACTTTTGTAGAAGTTAAAATGCATGTTTGCTTTGTGGCATCAAGTGTACCACTTTATCTTTCTTTCTTTCTGTTTCCTTTACTGGGCCCAGCGATCTTTTCTCTGTGTTTCCTTTATCTAAACTTTACTAACCTTTAATGTGGTGTCCTGAGGTCAGTTAGTATAATGCAGGTGTGGTTGGTGTTAAAACCAGTTTGATGTTACACAGCCATGAGCATTCTCTGTTAAAAAGGAAAAGGGCGTTTCCTTCCTGCATACCATCCAGGGTGGATTATACCATGGTATGGGGGGGGGATTAAAGTAAGTGATACTGAATGTCATTTATTTTGCAGAGTAAAGACATGCATGGGATGTTTGTAAAAGGTACTGTTTTGCGGCTTGCTATAGAAAATTATATGTTGTGTGAAGTGTATTATGTTTGCTAATTGTGTAAGTTTTGGGAGACAACTTCCCTGTGTGGTATACTTAATTTGGTTTGGTCCAAATTAACCAGTAATTAAAAGGGAGGGGGTTTCTTTCCCTGGGGCTGTTGCACTCCTTGTTGTTGCTATGTGATAGGAGGTTGTTCTTTTTCTGCACTCCTTGTTGCTGTTATGTGATGTGAGGATGTCTGTGGAACTTCAGTGAAAGGAGGCAAACTTTCTAATGCAGATATTGCTGGCTACTCTCTGTATGGAGACATCACGCTGGGGGAACTGGTTGTTGTACATCTGAATGTGGAATACCTAAAAAAAAGAAGGTTCAGAGAACAACAAAAGCCTCTTCCAATCTTCCCAGGGTCTGATGCTGCGACTTCTTTAAACAAAGGCTGGGACGCAACCTTTCACATATGGAGGCAGCGGTGGGATAATTGATGCTGTACCCAACATCTAAACCCTATGGTGCCCGATGAAAAGGACCCAAAGGAAGTCGCAGCTCGCCCTAACAGACGAAGATATCCAGGTGTCCTGACCAGACAAGGGCTGATCGAGCAGATGAGATTGGTGCAGGGCGTGGAGGTAATTATGGAGGATGACGAGGGATTGGAGGCCACTGAGGACACTGGGGACGTTGGAGCCAAGCCCAAGACCCATACAGTGGAAGCAGTTAAGACTGGAGCAGAAGGAAAGGAGGACCTTCCGAAGTGGCTGGTGGTCCAACAGGCAGAACAAGAGCAGCGGCGACAGGAGATGGAAGAGAAACAAGAGCAGCGGCGACAGGAGATGGAAGAGAAACGGGAGAGCCGGATGGATGATATGCAGCGGCGATGGGCCACACAAGTAGAGCAACAAGAGAGACGGATGGATGATATGCAGCAGCGACAGACACAGCAGATAACGGACATGATGAAGCTCCTTCAAGCAGGAACCATAACACCGGCACCTGGGCCAATCATCCTCAAAGAGATCGGCTTAAATAAACTGAGACCTGAGGATGACATTGAAGCTTATCTCGTCATGTTTGAGAGGGTGGCCAGAGCCAGTCAGTGGCCAAGATCACAATGGGTAATGAGGCTAGTGCCCACACTGACCGGGAAGGCTTAGATGGCCTACAGTGCTCTAAGTCCAGGGGATGCCGAAGACTACGAGATGGTGAAAGAGGCCATTTACAGGCGATATACTGCAACGACACACTTTATTCGAGCAAATACCCAGTATGTACCTGGCAGATACATGGAATGCGCCGCTACTCACCTCTGACAAGCCCCGTTGCGTTTGCCTTCCCAGCCTGGGTTCATGCCTGGCTGACGGGCGGCTGATCTGTTAAATGATAATGATTAGGATTTAATAGGCTGCAATGCTTCGCGTGTCTACCAGATGGCATAAATTCATGAATTGTAATGCAGTATATATATATATACTGTGCAGTATTGCAGCCAGCAGGAATAAAATGCTTCAATCCCTGCCTGGAAAATACCTCAATGCACTCGGGCAGAAAACAGTCATAAACCTCAATACACCCGGGAATACCCGAATTCGTGGGACTAGCCGAGCTCGAATAAAGTGTGTCGCCAGTGTAACATCAACCCAGAGACGTTCAGGCAAAGATTCCGCAACCTCCGCTATAATCATTCAGAAGGACCGCGAGAGACTTATGCCAAATTGATGGATCTTGTGAATAAGTGGATTGGGCCGACCAACAAGACAAGAGAGGAAATTTTGGAGCTATTTGTCCTTAAGCAGTTCCTGGAAATTCTGCCACCATGTGCGCGACTGTGGGTGCAAGAACATCGACCCAAAACTGGGGATAAATCTATAGACCTGGCTGGGGACTATTTGGCAGCTCATCAGGAACGTGAGAGAAGACCAGTGGTATGATCTCCTCCCCCCTCATCACATACACCAGTACGGGAATCTTCATTTAGACAGGGGGCAGGGCGGAGCTCACATATACAGGATGCACGAATATGCCATCTCTGTAAGAATCCAGGACACATAGCCAGATATTGCCGACAAGGGAAGAATGGGCCATGTACTATGATCACCAATGTTGGTGGATTCATTAAGGAAGTGACCATTGGAGGGAAAATGGTGAAGGCCCTCATAGACACTGGGAGTGAAAGTACTTTGGTAAAGAAAGGACACTTTTCTAAAGGGATACCAGTGGGCTCTCTGAACATACAATGTGTCCATGGACATTATAAGCGGTGTCCAATCATTCCACTGCCTATCACCGTGGGTACAGTTACACATGTAGTACAGGCAGGAGTAGTAGAAAATATGCCCTACATGGTGATTCTGGGGTGGGACTTTCCAGGTCTGGTAGAACTATTGACACACTGTTCAGCAGTTACCACAAGGGCCCAAGCGAAGAAGCAGGCTGAAAAGGAGAAGGACATGTCTTTGAAAACTTCTTTGGAGGGACTTTTTCCTTTTCACCCACAGATCTTTGGTAAAGAGGGGAGAGACAGGAAATCCCGTAGGCAAAAAAGAAAGGACAAAGCACTCGGTCCTAGAGAATTAGGGGTGCAGGACTTGGACGAGGTCAATAATGTTTGGGGCAAGGATATTGTAGAGGCGCAACAGCAGGACAGCTCACTAAACCCTTTTTTTCAGCAGGTGGTAACTGAAGAGATGAGCGAGTTTGGGCCCATACCATCATATGTATTACGACAGGGTGTATTAACCAGGGTCCACAAGGATCCTCAGTCTTCTTTGCAGGTGGAGCAGGTCATGGTGCCAAAATTATTTCGAAAGGTGATTCTACGGCTGGCACATGATGTTTCCATGGGGGGTCATATGGGCAGAGACAAGACCTTATGTAGAATATTAATGCATTTCTTTTGGCCTAAAGTACATAAGGATGTGGGAGAATATTGTGCCTCTTGTCCTATATGCCAACAGGTGGCCCCAGTAAACATCATGGATCCGGGGAAATTGATCCCTATACCGGTAGTTGGGGAAGCTTTTGACCGGGTGGCCATGGATGTGGTGTGTCCTTTACAAAAAAGTTCTAAAGGTAATCAGTATATACTGGTACTATGTTATTACGCCACCAGGTATCCAGAAGTAATTCCCCTGCCCATTGTTACTGCTAAGAATGTAGCAAATGCTCTTATTCAAGTATTTGCAAGGGTATGAATCCCTAGTGAAATTCTCACGGATCAGGGGTCAAATTTCATGTCAAATTTCATGAAAGAGGTGTATCAGTTGTTAGGAATCCAGACCCTATGTACATCCCCATATCATCCCCAAACTGATGGTTTAGTAGAGAGGCTAAACGGTACACTAAAAATGATGATTAGAAAGGTGGTAGGTGAGCAGCCTAACAAATGGGACCAGTGGTTGCCTTATTAATTGTTCTCATACAGGGAGGTACCACAAGCCTCAACAGGATTTTCCCCGTTTGAGCTACTTTATGGAAGGCAATCCTGGGGTCTGCAAGCATTAATAAAAGATTCCTGGGTGCAGCGGGATCCTTTGAGGGATAATGTAGTAGGATATATTACCCAGATGAGGGAAAGGATTATCCGGATGCAGGATCTGGCTAATGAAAATTTGAGGGAGGCTCAACAACACCAGAAAGTGTGGTATGACAAAAAGTCCAGAGATAGGGTATTCTTTCCTGGGGATAAAGTGCTCCTCTTGTTGCCCGATAGAGAGAATAAACTGGTAGCTAGATGGCAAGGTCCATATATCATTGTGGAAAGAAAGGGGGCTGTGAACTACCAAGTAAGCATACCAGGAAGAAGGGACCAGTCTATATACCATGTTAATTTGTTAAAAGGTTGGAAAGAGAGAGAAAAATTGTCTTTGATGGTCCTGAGAGAGTGTGAACCTGATATGGCAGGTGAGGCATATCAGAGATTGCAGTTGAAAAGTAAGGAAGACGCAGTATCGTCTGGCGAGGAACTTTCAACAAAGCAAAGGGATATGTTAGAGAGCCTAGTTACTCGGTATGCACATGTATTTACGAAAAGGCCAGGATGCACTACACAAGCAGTTCATAGGATAGAGACTGGGGATGCAAGACCTATCCATACCCGTCCCTATCGTATTCCTGAGAGGCAGAAAAAGATAGTGGAAGAAAAAGTGCACCAAATGTTGGAAATGGGGGGTTATTGAGGTTTCCACCTCTGAATGGTGTTCCCCAATAGTGTTGGTACCTAAAAAGGATGGAACAGTACGATTCTGTGTAGATTTTCGAAAGTTAAATCAGGTGGCCCGTTTTGATGCCTACCCTATGCCCCGCATTGATGAGCTTTTGGATCTAGTAGGTAACGCACATTATATCAGCACTTTGGACCTTACAAAAGGCTATTGGCAAATTCCGGTGGAAGAGTCAGATAGGCCCAAGACAGCATTTGCCACCAACCAGGGGCTCTATCAATTTGTAACCATGCCCTTTGGTTTGCATGGGGCCCCAGCAACTTTTCAAAGAATAATGAATAGGTTGTTAGTAGGGAGGGAACAGTTTGTGGCAGCTTATCTAGATGACGTAGTGGTCTATAGCCCAGACTGGGAAAGTCACTTAAACCATCTAGAGGAGGTGGTTAAGTTTATTTCCGCGGCTGGGTTAACAATAAACCCAAAGAAATGTGCCCTGGGTTTCACACAAACTAGATATTTGGGATACATGTTAGGAAATGGAGAGGTACGACCGGAAAATAGCAAGGTGAATGCTATTCGGGAAGCAGCGATACCTAGAACAAAAAAGGAGGTAAGATCCTTTCTTGGATTGGTAGGATATTACCAAAGGTTTATCCCTAACTTTTCCACCATAGCAGCCTCGCTGACCAATTTAACCAAGAATAAGGAGCAGAATTTGGTGAGCTGGACTCCAGAGTGTAATGCTGCATTTAACCAGTTGAAGGATATTTTATGCAGTGAACCAGTGTTGAAAAGTCCAGACTTCAAGTTACCATTTATTGTACACTGTGATGCTTCAGAGGTGGAGCTAGGGGCAGTACTTAGCCAGGAAGTTGAAGGGGTGGAACACCCTGTTTTGTATATAAGCCATAAGCTATATCCAAGGGAAACCAGATATGCCACGGTTGAGAAGGAATGTTTGGTAATTAAGTGGGCATTAGAAGTGTTGAGATGTTACCTGTTGGGGCAGCAATTTTCACTAGTCACCGATCATCATGCACTTATGTGGCTAAACAATATGCAATGTAAAAACGCCCGGGTTACCCAATGGTATCTAGCCCTGCAACCATTTAAATTTACGGTATCATACCGACCTGGAAGTCAGCATCATAATGCAGATCATTTATCCCGATATGGGGCTGAAATAACTAGGAAGGAAGGTGCTGAGAAATAGCAAAATTGATGTTCAGGAGCTTTAATGAATTTAGATTTGACAACAGTAAATGTGGTTTTGTCTCATATAGGGCCTGGACATGGAACCTCTAGAGTGGGAGGGCAGAGGTTCCCTATTTCTCAGTATAGGAGAGTAAAATTGCAGCACCCCTGTCTCTTACAAAAGTATATTGGAGAAAAATCCTGACTGTTTTCCTCTTAAAGTGGGGGATATGTGACAGGGCTGCTTGCACTTTTGTAGAAGTTAAAATGCATGTTTGCTTTCTGGCATCAAGTGCACCACTTTATCTTTCTTTCTTTCTGTTTTCTTTGCTGGGGCCAGCGATCTTTTCTTTGTGTTTCCTTTATCTAAACTTTACTAACCTTTAATGTGGTGTCCTGAGGTCAGTTAGTATAATGCAGGTGTGGTTGGTGTTAAACACAGTTTGATGTTACACAGCCATGGGCAGTCTCTGTTAAAAAGGAAAAGGGCGTTTCCTTCCTGCATACCATTCAGGGTAGATTATACCATGGTATGGGGGGGGGGGAATTAAAGTAAGTGATGCTGAATGTCATTTATTTTGCAGAGTAAAGACATGCATGGGATGTTTGTAAAAGGTAGTTTTGGGGCTTGCTATAGAAAATTCCTTGTTGCTGTTATGTGATATGAGGATGTCTGTGGAACTTCAGTGAAAGGATACAAACTTTCTAATGCAGATATTGCTGGCTACTCTCCGTATGGAGACATCACGCTGGGGGAACTGGTTGTTGTACACCTGAATCTGGAATACCTAATAAAAAGAAGGTTCAGAGAACAGCAAAAGCCTCTTCCATTCTTCCCAGGGTCTGATGCTGCGGCTTCTTTAAATAAAGGCTGGGACGCAACCTTTCACATGGCCATATAAGTTTGGATACATATCATAGTAGTTTTGTCCATCTTGCATCTGGTCTTGATGAATAGACGGTGCAGATATATCAGCAGACGCGACAGTCTGTGCGGCTTCAATGTAACTGGTATTAGGCAAAACTATGCTATTTAACAGAAGATATGTTCCATGTTCCATGGTAAGTTTAAATGATGAAGCAACATGCCAGCATCCATATCATTTATCTTGACGATCATGGACACGCTCAAAACATTCATTTGCGGATAAAGTGAAACAAACAGAAGTTTTAAAATGTCGTTGTTTGGCTGGTTCTTGGTAGTATGGATATTTATTTTGGATCAAGTCATAGATTTCCCCCACGGTTGCCTTTTTCAGTGGCGTTGACTCGATTGCTTCATAAATAAAAAAATTGTATGATTTACGTGGATGGCTGTGCAATGTGGAAGCTCCTGCCATTTCTTCTCTCTTCAAGTGTACAGTGTCTAAGTTGAACGCATACGGATGTCTGCTGAATGTGTGAATAGTTACATGTTATCATCGCGGTTTGTTCCAAGGTTATAATACAACCTAACAGTTATATGCCTAGGTTTTCTCCCACCAGAAATTTGTTCCAATAATTGGTTGAAATTCGTTGTCTAAGATACCCTCTTTTCACAGGAATCGAAACTTTACTTTTGGCTTAGGCAATCAAAATGTGCAAAACAAGTTTACTCTTTTAATTTCAATAACAATGTGTGTGAAATCATCTACAGTGCTATGATGAACAGATTTCTGCTTACACTTAGCTAAAATTAACCATACACACACATCTCTCTCTTTGTCTCTTTTTCTGTTTTTTTCTCTCTCTCTCTTTCTCTCTCTGTTTCTCTCTCTCTTTCTCTCTCTGATTCTCTCTCTCTCTCTCTTTGACTCTCTCTGTTTGTCTCTCTTGATATATAGATGTAGCCCCCTGTAAACAGCACAGGCTATACCTATCTCCCTTCTACTGTGGTAAGTCCTGTTAAGATCAGGCACCAGTAATCATCATGGGGTTTCCCCCTTCATAGCCCTGCCCTGAGTGGTAGGTGCAGGCCTGGACTCTGCTGCAGGCGTGAGCAAGGGGGGAGGTTCTGCTGACATCACGAGAGGTGGGGCTAGCTCTATATTTAGCAGCCAACTCCTGTAAGTGACGTTGTTGAGTTAGTATGCCGAGAGAGTTAGTATGCCGAGAGAGTTAGTATGCCGAGAGTCTGCAGTGGGACATGTCTGAGTAGTGAGTCCTGCGGACCGGTCAAAGGAGTTGGAGGAGACCGAGGTCTCACCTGCACAGCCGTGCAGGAGCAGAGAGAGGAGTGGAGAGACTCAGCCCCTTTAGTAGAGCTGATAGCCTTATAGACCTGGTGGACCAATGCCCCTCACACCCCTGCCTGGGGTGATGGGGAGAATCTAAGCCCCACCATGAGGATAACCTCGGAGGTGGGCTGCGGGGTATTGAAGCCTCAGCCCAGGCCATCCTGGTGGAGGAGAGACTTGGAGGGAAGGAGAGGAGGAGATATCTGTGTGGGAGGAGAGCGGAGTAATATAGCAAGGCTTTACTATTGTTGTTGCTGCTGCTGGACGTCCCTACCTTTGGGAGTTGTTGATCTGCCAATAAAGAGACTATCCTTTGTACAAAAGACTACGTGTGAATTGGAAGCTATTACCCTGTTACTGAAGGGGTTCTTATATACAGGTCCTGTCCCATATTCCTGGGAGTATAGAAGATGGAGGCGCTGCACCACTAAGAGATCATGGAGGCTACCACCCCAGAAGCCTGGTCCTGGCTCCCCAATAACATCGCGGGAAGCTCAGGCCTTCCTATTCCTCACAGGTATGCACCACACCGCTTGTAATCTGCCCTCATGCACCCTAGACACCACCATAGAGTCTGGGGGAAGGGGGGAAGCAGGGTTACATAGATATATATATAGAAATAAATATATATATAATTATATATATATATATATATTTATATATATTTATATATATATATATATATATATATATATATATATAATATATATTTAACTATATATTGTGTGTGTATATATATAGTATGTATAAATGTGTGTGTGTGTGTATATAAGACATGCAAATGAACATACAGTAATATTTACAGTTGCTATATATATAGATATAGATATAGATATTGCTACATTGAAGGCCTTGTTGTGTGCAAACAGGCCTTGTTGTAATTATCTTAACAGTTCATTAAAGTTTATAACATTACTGGGTCAGTATGTTTGAGGGCCTAATTGAGTCAGCTGTGTAGAAGTTGTATTTAACAGCAAACAAGGCCTCTTTGCAGCCATGAAGGCCTGTACTGTTCATTCTGATTATATATTATATATAGAGTGCTAAACTAAAGGCATTGATGTGTGTAAGCAGGCCTTGTTGTAATCATATACAAAGTTAAAAACAGCTGAGTGAATTAGGGGCTCACTCATAGTGTGTGTGTGTGTGTGTGTGTGTGTGTGTGTGTGTGTGTGTGTGTGTGTGTGTGTGTGTGTGTGTGTGTGTGTGTGTGTGTGTGTGTGTGTGTGTGTGTGTGTGTGTGTGTGTGTGTGTGTGTGTGTGTGTGTGTGTGTGTGTGTGTATACATATATAGATAGAGATACAGAGAGAATACAGATACAGTATATTCATACAGGCTTACAGATCTGTTATTGTAACCAAAAATCATACATGATCACATGCCAACATTATGAACTATGAAAGAAGATTAAGGTAAGTAATGTCTTACAGAGTTAAGACACAAGAAAACATAACATTAAAATGTATGCTGTTATATGTGTACTTACTTAAAGTTGTACTGTATGTCAATAATATTAGCATGAAATGACTATCTACATTACCAAAATAACCCAGATACATCTCATCTTGAACAAGAGCTAAGTGAATGTCATCTTCCATTAACATGCCAAATGTGTAATAATGTTGTACCATGAATCTACTGATGATTAATAGATATTCATATGTTAGAAAATATGCCTTCATTCAGTCAGTGAGCATTTATAAACATTCATGTGTACAAGGACATACTTGAATGTTATCAATCATCTGTACATGATCATACATACACTATGCATAAAATAGTCTGCAGTAAACAAAACCAGTACACCAAAAAATTTAGTGATTGTGATTATTTATTTTTGTTTAACCTTTTGAGAGCGAGTCACAGGCCTGCTTGTTGGCTGTTGTGTTTGCCTTTTCCCTCTGCCAAGTACTCTGGCCTTAACTGTACCACTTGTACTGGCCTGTGGCAGTTCTGTGGCACTTGGTGTGGGCTGTGGCACTTCAGTGGCACTAAGTGTGGGCTGTTGCACTTCAGGGGCACAAAGTGTGGGCTGTTGCACTTCAGGGGCACAAAGTGTGGGCTGTTGCACTTCAGGGGCACTAAGTGTGGGCTGTGGCAGTTCAGGGGCACTGGGTGTGGGCTGTGGCAGTTCAGTGGCACTGGGTGTGGGCTGTGGCACTTCAGGGGCACTAAGTGTGGGATGTGGCAGTTCAGGGGCACTGGGTGTGGCCTGTGGCAGTTCAGGGGCACTGGGTGTGGGTTGTGGCAGTTGTGAAACACTTGATAAACATTGCAAGAGTGATGGTGGAGCACTTTCTTGTTTTTGTGTTTTAATCTTTTTGCAAAAGCTGGTTATTATTAATTGTTGCCCTAACTTTCTTTTGCGTGTCTCATTTGTAGGTGTCGGTTCCATATTTTGAACAGATGTAAGCGGTTGGATGTTGGCAGGGACCTGCACAGAACTTGCACCTACTGTACCGGTATCATCCAGAACTGGGGAATGAAGAACTGATGACTCTGGAGAAAAAGTAGCAGCATGTAAAGATCCATCCTCTGATGGGGTAAAGTGGAATTGTTGTTCTCTTGCTGTACTCCGAAACTGATTTGCTTGGCTTACAATCAGAACTAGTGCTTGTAATGTCCTGTTTACATTTTGGATTTCTTTAGGAACTTGGATGATGACTTTTTTAATTTGTGACATTTCTGATATTGACCTTTCATGCATCCTTTCATGCAGTGATATCATCCTTTCAAGCATTGACATCATTTCTGAATGGCGACGTTTTTCTTCACCCAAGATTCGTTCTTCAGAAGATGCAATAGCTGAGTAGGTGTCACGAGCAGGAGTACTTGAATGCTGGGTTAATCCAGGAGTGTCAACATCTTCATGGTCACTTGAGTGAATTTGTCCTTGAGCGGCAACATCTGGTTCTACAAATAAAGAAAGACATTATGAACTGCCATGGAATTTTCACTTTGTTTTCACTATAATGATAGTTGTTCTCATAGTGGAACACATAACGTTTCCATAATTTATTATTTGTGTCCAATTAATAGATGATGCTTGAAGTAACAATGATGTTTCGACTCAGTGTGAAAGAAGAATGAATTAAAGGTTGTTGTAACATCACAACTCCTAGCTGATACTTTACAACACACACAATACATGTTGTCAGGAAACACTACATCTTCTGTGACAATAACTGATGTGAATTTCATTTCATGTGAAAGGCATTTATTTTGCATGGCAAATGATAGTTACATAGTAGATGAGGTTGAAAAAAGACGTACGTCCATCAAGTTCAACCTATGCTAAATTCAGACAACAGATACTTTATACTATATCTATACTTACTTATTGATCCAGAGGAAGGCAAACAAAAAACCCCATTAAGGGGAAAAATTAATTCCTTCCTGACTCCAAGAATTGGCAATCGGATTAATCCCTGGATCAACATCCTTCCCATGTATACTTATTTGGTATATCCCTGTATACCTTTCCCATCTAAAAAGATGTCCAACCTTTTTTTGAACAAATCTATTGTATCTGCCATCACAGTCTCCATGGGTAATGAATTCCACATTTTAACTGCCCTTACTCTAAAGAACCCTTTCCTTTGTTGCTGGTGAAATTTCCTTTCCTGCAACCTTAAGGGATGGCCCCGAGTCCTTTGTACTGCCCGTGGGATGAATAGTTCTTTTGAAAGCTCCTTGTATTGTCCCTGAATATATTTGTATATAGTTATCATATCCCCTCTTAGACGCCTCTTTTCTAATGTAAATAAATCCAATATAGCTAGCCTCTCCTCATAAGTTAGAATGTCCATCCCCTTTATTAATTTGGTGGCTCTTCTCTGCACTCTCTCTAGTTCCATAATGTCTTTTCTTAGGATTGGTGCCCAAAATTGTACTCCATATTCAAGGTGTGGTCTTACTAATGCTTTGTAAAGGGGCATAATTATGTCTACTTCCCTTCCATCCATTGCCCGTTTGATGCAAGATAAGATCTTGTTTGCCTTTGCAGCTACTGCATGACATTGGGCACTATTGCTAAGCCTGCTGTCTACAAGCACTCCTAAATCCTTCTCCATCAAGGATTCCCCCAATATATCTCCATTTAATTTGTAAGTCGCCTTTTTATTCTTGCATCCCAAATGCATAACCTTACATTTATCTGTATTAAACCTCATTTGCCATTTACCTGCCCACGTTTCCAGTCTCTCCAAGTCCTTCTGAAGAGAAATTTCATCCTGCTCTGATTCTATTACCTTACACAATTTAGTATCATCAGCAAAGATGGAGACTTTGCTCTCGATCCCAACCTCAAGGTCATTAATAAACAAGTTAAAAAGCAGGGGTCCCAGTACCGATCCTTGAGGTACTGGACTCACAACTTTAGCCCAACCTGAAAAAGTTCCATTTATGGCAACCCTCTGTTGTCTGTCCTTTAACCAGATTTCAATCAAGGTGCATATATTATTACTGAGTCCAATTTTCTTTATTTTGTACACCAACCTCTTGTGTGAAATCTTATCAAAAGCCTTTGCAAAATCTAAGTAGACCACATCAACTGCATTACCCTGGTCTAAATTCCTACTTACCTCCTCAAAGAAACAAATAAGGTTAGTTTGGCAAGATCTATCCTTCATAAATCCATGCTGACTATTACTAATAATTTTTTTTTCCATTAGGTATTCCTGAATATTATCCCGTATTAAACCTTCAAGTAGTTTCCCTACTATTGAAGTCAGGCTTACAGGTCTGTAATTCCCTGGGTGTGATCTAGCTCCCTTTTTAAATATAGGCACCACATCTGCTTTACGCCAATCTTGTGGTACTGAGCCTGTGGAAATGGAGTCCTTGAATATTAAATATAATGGTTTTGCTATTACTGAGCTTAACTCCTTGAGAACTCTTGGATGTATGCCATCGGGGCCAGGTGCCTTATTTACTTTAATTTTTTCAAGTCGCTTATGAACTTCTTCCTCAGTTAACCAATTGGTCATTAATATGGAGGTTGTGGCTTCCTCCTGTGGCACTGCTATTGAACCTCATTCTTCCCTGGTAAACACAGAGGCAAAGAATTTGTTTAATACCTCTGCTTTTTCCTTATCTCCAATAATCTGCCTACCCATCTCACACTGAAAGGGTCCTATATTTTCTTTTCTCATTTTTTTGTTACTAAGGTACTTAAAGAACTTTTTAGGGTTGACCTTACTTTCTATTGCAATCCTTTTTTCATTATCCATTTTTGCTAATTTGATTGCCCTTTTGCAATTTTTGTTACATTCCTTATAATTCTGATACGATGTCTCTGTCCCTTCTGACTTAAAGAATCTAAACGCCTTCCTCTTCTTGTCCATTTCCTCCCCTACCTGTTTATTTAGCCACATTGGTTTTGACTTAATTCTTTTATACTTATTACCCAAGGGTATACACTGATAAGTGTGTTTTTCTAACAATGTTTTAAAGACTGCCCATTTATCTTCTACATTTTTCCCTGCAAAAACATCATCCCATTGTATTACTACTAGATTAGACCTCAGTTTATTAAAATCTGCCTTTCTAAAGTTTAAAGTCTTTGTTGAACCCAAGTAATCTGTTTTTTGATAATTTATTTCAAATGAGACCATGTTATGATCACTGTTACCCAAATGTTCCAGGACTTGAATATTTGTTATTACTTCTACATTGTTTGATATGACCAAATCCAGAACTGCCCCTCTCCTGGTTGGTTCCTCAATAATTTGGGTCATATAATTGTCTTTAAGCACCCCCAAAAACCTGTTCCCTTTTGTTGTAACGCTAATCTCATTGCCCCAGTCTATGTCTGGATAATTAAAATCCCCCATTATGCAAACTTGACCCAGTTTTGATGCCTTCTCCATTTGCAAATGTATTTTAGCTTCCTCAATCTCACAGATATTTGGTGGTTTATAGCATATTCCCACAAACATTTTCTTTATACTTTTACCTCCACTGCTAATTTCTATCCACAAGGTCTCTACATTTTCATCATTCCCTTCATAGACATCATCCCTTATAATAGGTTTTAGATCTGGTTTAACATATAGACATACTCCACCTCCCCTTCTATTTGTTCGATCCTTCCGAAAAAGAGAATACCCCTCTAAATTAACTGTCCAGTCATGAGTTTCATCCCACCATGTTTCAGTAATGCCTATGATATCATACTGCTCCCTTGTAGCTATTAATTCAAGCTCCCCCATTTTATCTGTCAGGCTTCTTGCATTAGCAAGCATGCATTTCAGGTTTTTTTCAGCCTGTACTATTATCTTATCTGCTCCTTCCTTTCTGCTCCCACTTGGTTTAGTCTTTAGAAGTTTTCTAGTATTATCTCTATTTATTATGGGTATCTCACTGCTTGTCAAACTTGCACTTGCCCCCATTCTACCTCCATACCACCTTGTATCCTCATCTATTCTATTTAGTTCATTATTTGTTTCATTCCCCTCCCCCCTCCATCCTAGTTTAAAATCTCCTCCAACCTTTTTAGCATTCTCCCCCCTAGCACAGAAGATCCCTCTTCATTGAGGTGCAATCCGTCCCTAGAATATAGATGGCACCTCTCAGAAAAGGAGTCCCAGTGCTCTAAAAACCCAAACCCCTCCTTCCTACACCACTTTCTTAGCCATGCATTAACTTCCCTGATCTCTGTCTCCCTGTGGTAGCGCATGGCACTGGTAGTATTTCAGAAAATACTACCTTGGAGGTCCTTGCCTTAAGCTTTTGGCCTAGATCCCTGTAATCATTTTTTAGGACCCTCCATCTTTCTCTAACTTTGTCATTGGTGCCAACATGTACCAAGACCGCCGGGTCAATCCAAGCCCCCCCAACAATCTGTCTACCCGATCCGCAATGTGCCGAACCCGAGCACCCGGGAGACAACAAGCTGTTCGGTTCATGCGGTCCCGGCAACAGATTGCCCTATCTACCTTCCTAATAATGGAGTCCCCTACCACCACAATCTTTCTTTGCATCTGAGCATCCTGAGTCCCCACTGTGCTGGAGGAACTATTCCCCTGGCTGCTAGAGGAATTAGTCTCCCCCAGCCTTGCCATCTCTGCCCCAACATTCCCAATATCTTCACTCAACATGGAAAATCTATTGGGATGTGTCAGCTCAGAAACGACCTGCCTCTCCCTATTGCCCCTGCTTCCCCTTCTAACTGTCACCCAGCTACCTATCTGCTCCTCACTAACAGCAACTAAGCTACCTACCTGCTCCTCACTAAATGCGCCACCATCTGCACCACTAGTCGAAGCAAGGGCCTGCTCAGTGAGCTCTAATTCCCTTTCAAGATTGCCAATGTCCCTCAATATTGCAAGTTGCCTCTTCAGATCAGCAATCTCTGATTCTAAAGAGATCACCTGCTCACACCTCTCACAGCGGTATGCTCCTTGGAACAGCTGCTCCAAGTGCACATACATGTGGCAAGATGTGCATTGAGTGGCATTTTCAATCCTGCTCATTCTAGCAACTATGAAGTTTAGAAGTACTAACAGTAAACTGTACTTCAATAAACTATACCTTGTTTAACTGCTTCCTTGTTCAAACTGCTTCTGGTTCTAACTGCACACACTTTAACCAACAGCACTTCAATCAACCACACAGATCAATCAGTACACGCAAGCTCAGGGTTCGTTAGAAGCCTCTGTTTAAATAGGGACACCCACCAGGTGTGTTAGGTTATCAATTAACTAACCCCACCCACTGCAGGTGTGTTAGGCCAGCCAATTAACCAACCACACCCACTCTGCCTCAGGCAGGAGAAAGGGGGAAAGTTACAGGCTTCAAATTACAGCACACTTTAAAAATAGATTAACCCACTGCACACTCCCCAAAAACAGCCACCCCTGCTAGTATACCCAGTACTTCCCTTTCCTTCTGGTTCTAACTGCACACACTTTAACCAACAGCACTTCAATCAACCACACAGATCAATCAGTAAACGCATGTTCAGTGTCAGGTGACACGGGAGCTGCAGGACCAACTATATAGAAGAATAACATCAGAATTTAATTGTCATGTGTACATAATTAACATGAA